>NC_082710.1:170137688-170355946 GCF_030144855.1 Hypanus sabinus | reverse complement strand
CGGTGTGGATCTACCCCCTGTCTACACAACTCCCACCCTCCTTCCTCTTGTGGGGCGGTGTGGATCTACACGCTGTCTACACAACTCCCACCCTCCTTCCTCTTGTGGGGCGGTGTGGATCTACACGCTGTCTAACCTCCTCTGGGGGCGGTGTGGATCTACACGCTGTCTACACAACTCCCACCCTCCTTCCTCTTGTGGGGCGGTGTGGATCTACACGCTGTCTACACAACTCCCACCCTCCTTCCTCTTGTGGGGCGGTGTGGATCTACACCCTGTCTACACAACTCCCACCCTCCTTCCTCTTGTGGGCGGTGTGGATCTACACCCTGTCTACACAACTCCCACCCTCCTTCCTCTTGTGGGGCGGTGTGGATCTACACCCTGTCTACACAACTCCCCACCCTCCTTCCTCTTGTGGGGCGGTGTGGATCTACACCCTGTCTACACAACTCCCACCCTCCTTCCTCTTGTGGGGCGGTGTGGATCTACACGCTGTCTACACAACTCCCACCCTCCTTCCTCTTGTGGGGCGGTGTGGATCTACACGCTGTCTACACAACTCCCACCCTCCTTCCTCTTGTGGGGCGGTGTGGATCTACACGCTGTCTACACAACTCCCACCCTCCTTCCTCTTGTGGGGCGGTGTGGATCTACCCCCTGTCTACACAACTCCCACCCTCCTTCCTCTTGTGGGACGGTGTGGATCTACACCCTGTCTACACAACTCCCACCCTCCTTCCTCTTGTGGGGCGGTGTGGATCTACCCCTTGTCTACACAACTCCCGCCCTCTTTCCTCTTGTGGGGCGTTGTGGATCTACCCCCTGTCTACACAACTCCCGCCCTCCTTCCTCTTGTGGGGCGGTGTGGATCTACCCCCTGTCTACACAACTCCCGCCCTCCTTCCTCTTGTGGGGTGGTGTGGATCTACACGCTGTCTACAGAACTCCCGCCCTCCTTCCTCTTGTGGGGCGGTGTGGATCTACCCCCTGTCTACACAACACCCACCCTCCTTCCTGTTGTGGGGCGGTGTGGATCTACACGCGGTCTACACAACTCCCGCCCTCCTGCCTCTTGTGGGGCGGTGTGGATCTACACCCTGTCTACACAACTCCCACCCTCCTTCCTCTTGTGGGGCGGTGTGGATCTACACCCTGTCTACACAACTCCCACCCTCCTTCCTCTTGTGGGGGTCTTTACCGCCCATGGATCTACCCCCTGTCCACACAACTCCCACACTCCTTCCTCTTGTGGGGAGCTTTACCGCCCATGGATCTACCCCCTGTCCACAGAACTCCCACCCTCCTTCCTCTTGTGGGGCGGTGTGGATGTACACGCTGTCTACACAACTCCCACCCTCCTTCCTCTTGTGGGGCGGTGTGGATCTACACCCTGTCTACTCAACTCCCACCCTCCTTCCTCTTGTGGGGCAGTGTGGATCTACATGCTGTCTACACAACTCCCACCCTCCTTCCTCTTGTGGGGCGGTGTGGATCTACATGCTGTCTACACAACTCCCACCCTCCTTCCTCTTGTGGGGAGCTTTACCGCCCATGGAGCTACACCCTGACTACACAACTCCCACCCTCCTTCCTCTTGTGGGGCGGTGTGGATCTACACGCTGTCTACACAATTCCCACCCTCCTTCCTCTTGTGGGGCGGTGTGGATCTACACCCTGTCTACACAACTCCCCGCCCTCCTTCCTCTCGTGGGGCGGTGTGGATCTACACCCTGTCTACACAACTCCCGCCCTCCATCCTCTTGTGGGGCGGTGTGGATCTACACCGCTGTCTACACAACTCCCACCCTCCTTCCTCTTGTGGGGCGGTGTGGATCTACACCCTGTCTACACAACTCCCACCCTCCTTCCTCTTGTGGGGCGGTGTGGATCTACACCCTGTCTACACAACTCCCGACCTCCTTCCTCTTGTGGGGCGGTGTGGATCTACACCCCGTCTACACAACTCCCACCCTCCTTCCTCTTGTGGGGCGGTGTGGATCTACATCCTGTCTACACAACTCCCACCCTCCCTCCTCTTGTGGGGCGGTGTGGATCTACCCCCTGTCTACACAACTCCCGCCCTCCTTCCTCTTGTGGGGCGGTGTGGATCTACAACCCCGTCTACACAACTCCCACCCTCCTTCCTCTCGTGGGGCGGTGTGGATCTACACCCTGTCTACACAACTTCCACCCTCCTTCCTCTTGTGGGGAGCTTTACCGCCCATGGAGCTACACCCTGTCTACACAACCCCCACCCTCCTTCCTCTTGTGGGGCGGTGTGGATCTACACGCTGTCTACACAACTCACACCCTCCTTCCTCTTGTGGGGCGGTGTGGATCTACACCCTGTCTACACAACTCCCCACCCTCCTTCCTCTTGTGGGGCGGTGTGGATCTACACGCTGTCTACACAACTCCCACCCTCCTTCCTCTTGTGGGGCGGTGTGGATCTACCCCCTGTCTACACAACTCCCACCCTCTTTCCTCTTGTGGGACAGTGTGGATCTACACCCTGTCTACACAACTCCCACCCTCCTTCCTCTTGTGGGGCGGTGTGGATCTACCCCCTGTCTACACAACTCCCGCCCCCCTTCCTCTTGTGGGGCGTTGTGGATCTACCCCCTGTCTACACAACTCCCGCCCTCCTTCCTCTTGTGGGGCGTTGTGGATCTACCCCCTGTCTACACAACTCCCGCCCTCCTTCCTCTTGTGGGGCAGTGTGGATCTACCCCCTGTCTACATAACTCCCACCCTCCTTCCTGTTGTGGGGCGGTGTGGATCTACACCCCGTCTACACAACTCCCACCCTCCTTCCTCTTGTGGGGCGGTGTGGATCTACACGCTGTCTACACAACTCCCACCCTCCTTCCTCTTGTGGGGCGGTGTGGATCTACACCCTGTCTACACAACTCCCACCCTCCTTCCTCTTGTGGGGCGGTGTGGATCTACACCCTGTCCACACAACTCCCAGACTCCTTCCTCTTGTGGGGAGCTTTACCGCCCATGGATCTACCCCCTGTCCACAGAACTCCCACCCTCCTTCCTCTTGTGGGGCGGTGTGGATCTACACGCTGTCTACACAACTCCCACCCTCCTTCCTCTTGTGGGGCGGTGTGGATCTACACGCTGTCTACACAACTCCCACACTCCTTCCTCTTGTGGGGAGCTTTACCACCCATGGATCTCCACCCTGTCTACACAACTCCCACCCTCCTTCCTCTTGTGGGGCGGTGTGGATCTACCCCCTGTCTACACAACTCCCTCCCTCCTTCCTCTTGTGGGGCGGTGTGGATCTACCCCCTGTCTACACAACTCCCACCCTCCTTCCTCTTGTGGGGCGGTGTGGATCTACACGCTGTCTACACAACTCCCACCCTCCTTCCTCTTGTGGGGCGGTGTGGATCTACATGCTGTCTACACAACTCCCACCCTCCTTCCTCTTGTGGGGCGGTGTGGATCTACACGCTGTCTACACAACTCCCACCCTCCTTCCTCTTGTGGGGCGGTGTGGATCTACCCCCCTGTCTACACAACTCCCACCCTCCTTCCTCTTGTGGGACGGTGTGGATCTACCCCCTGTCTACACAACTCCCGCCCCCCTTCCTCTTGTGGGGCGTTGTGGATCTACCCCCTGTCTACACAACTCCCGCCCTCCTTCCTCTTGTGGGGCGTTGTGGATCTACCCCCTGTCTACACAACTCCCGCCCTCCTTCCTCTTGTGGGGCAGTGTGGATCTACCCCCTGTCTACATAACTCCCACCCTCCTTCCTGTTGTGGGGCGGTGTGGATCTACACCCCGTCTACACAACTCCCACCCTCCTTCCTCTTGTGGGGCGGTGTGGATCTACACGCTGTCTACAGCAACTCCCACCCTCCTTCCTCTTGTGGGGCGGTGTGGATCTACACCCTGTCTACACAACTCCCACCCTCCTTCCTCTTGTGGGGCGTGTGGATCTACACCCTGTCCACACAACTCCCAGACTCCTTCCTCTTGTGGGGAGCTTTACCGCCCATGGATCTACCCCCTGTCCACAGAACTCCCACCCTCCTTCCTCTTGTGGGGCGGTGTGGATCTACACGCTGTCTACACAACTCCCACCCTCCTTCCTCTTGTGGGGCGGTGTGGATCTACACGCTGTCTACACAACTCCCACACTCCTTCCTCTTGTGGGGAGCTTTACCACCCATGGATCTCCACCCTGTCTACACAACTCCCACCCTCCTTCCTCTTGTGGGGCGGTGTGGATCTACCCCCTGTCTACACAACTCCCTCCCTCCTTCCTCTTGTGGGGCGGTGTGGATCTACCCCCTGTCTACACAACTCCCACCCTCCTTCCTCTTGTGGGGCGGTGTGGATCTACACGCTGTCTACACAACTCCCACCCTCCTTCCTCTTGTGGGGCGGTGTGGATCTACATGCTGTCTACACAACTCCCACCCTCCTTCCTCTTGTGGGGCGGTGTGGATCTACACGCTGTCTACACAACTCCCACCCTCCTTCCTCTTGTGGGGCGGTGTGGATCTACCCCCTGTCCTACACAACTCCCACCCTCCTTCCTCTTGTGGGACGGTGTGGATCTACACCCTGTCTACACAACTCCCACCCTCCTTCCTCTTGTGGGGCGGTGTGGATCTACACCCTGTCTACACAACTCCCACCCTCCTTCCTCTTGTGGGGCGGTGTGGATCTACACCCTGTCTACACAACTCCCACCCTCCTTCCTCTTGTGGGGCAGTGTGGATCTACACGCTGTCTACACAACTCCCACCCTCCTTCCTCTTGTGGGGCGGTGTGGATCTACACGCTGTCTACACAACTCCCACCCTCCTTCCTCTTGTGGGGCGGTGTGGATCTACACGCTGTCTACACAACTCCCACCCTCCTTCCTCTTGTGGGGCGGTGTGGATCTACCCCCTGTCTACACAACTCCCACCCTCCTTCCTCTTGTGGGACGGTGTGGATCTACACCCTGTCTACACAACTCCCACCCTCCTTCCTCTTGTGGGGCGGTGTGGATCTACCCCCTGTCTACACAACTCCCGCCCTCTTTCCTCTTGTGGGGCGTTGTGGATCTACCCCCTGTCTACACAACTCCCGCCCTCCTTCCTCTTGTGGGGCGGTGTGGATCTACCCCCTGTCTACACAACTCCCGCCCTCCTTCCTCTTGTGGGGTGGTGTGGATCTACACGCTGTCTACACAACTCCCGCCCTCCTTCCTCTTGTGGGGCGGTGTGGATCTACCCCCTGTCTACACAACACCCACCCTCCTTCCTGTTGTGGGGCGGTGTGGATCTACACGCTGTCTACACAACTCCCGCCCTCCTGCCTCTTGTGGGGCGGTGTGGATCTACACCCTGTCTACACAACTCCCACCCTCCTTCCTCTTGTGGGGCGGTGTAAATCTACACCCTGTCTACACAACTCCCACCCTCCTTCCTCTTGTGGGGGGCTTTACCGCCCATGGATCTACCCCCTGTCCACACAACTCCCACACTCCTTCCTCTTGTGGGGAGCTTTACCGCCCATGGATCTACCCCCTGTCCACAGAACTCCCACCCTCCTTCCTCTTGTGGGGCGGTGTGGATCTACACGCTGTCTACACAACTCCCACCCTCCTTCCTCTTGTGGGGCGGTGTGGATCTACACGCTGTCTACACAACTCCCACACTCCTTCCTCTTGTGGGGAGCTTTACCACCCATGGATCTACACCCTGTCTACACAACTCCCACCCTCCTTCCTCTTGTGGGGCGGTGTGGATCTACACCCTGTCTACACAACTCCCACCCTCCTTCCTCTTGTGGGGCAGTGTGGATCTACATGCTGTCTACACAACTCCCACCCTCCTTCCTCTTGTGGGGCGGTGTGGATCTACATGCTGTCTACACAACTCCCACCCTCCTTCCTCTTGTGGGGAGCTTTACCGCCCATGGAGCTACACCCTGACTACACAACTCCCACCCTCCTTCCTCTTGTGGGGCGGTGTGGATCTACACGCTGTCTACACAATTCCCACCCTCCTTCCTCTTGTGGGGCGGTGTGGATCTACACCCTGTCTACACAACTCCCGCCCTCCTTCCTCTCGTGGGGCGGTGTGGATCTACACCCTGTCTACACAACTCCCGCCCTCCATCCTCTTGTGGGGCGGTGTGGATCTACACCGCTGTCTACACAACTCCCACCCTCCTTCCTCTTGTGGGGCGGTGTGGATCTACACCCTGTCTACACAACTCCCACCCTCCTTCCTCTTGTGGGGCGGTGTGGATCTACACCCTGTCTACACAACTCCCGACCTCCTTCCTCTTGTGGGGCGGTGTGGATCTACACCCCGTCTACACAACTCCCACCCTCCTTCCTCTTGTGGGGCGGTGTGGATCTACATCCTGTCTACACAACTCCCACCCTCCTTCCTCTTGTGGGGCGGTGTGGATCTACCCCCTGTCTACACAACTCCCGCCCTCCTTCCTCTTGTGGGGCGGTGTGGATCTACACCCCGTCTACACAACTCCCACCCTCCTTCCTCTCGTGGGGCTGTGTGGATCTACACCCTGTCTACACAACTTCCACCCTCCTTCCTCTTGTGGGGAGCTTTACCGCCCATGGAGCTACACCCTGTCTACACAACCCCCACCCTCCTTCCTCTTGTGGGGCGGTGTGGATCTACACGCTGTCTACACAACTCCCACCCTCCTTCCTCTTGTGGGGCGGTGTGGATCTACACCCTGTCTACACAACTCCCACCCTCCTTCCTCTTGTGGGGCGGTGTGGATCTACACGCTGTCTACACAACTCCCACCCTCCTTCCTCTTGTGGGGCGGTGTGGATCTACCCCCTGTCTACACAACTCCCACCCTCCTTCCTCTTGTGGGACAGTGTGGATCTACACCCTGTCTACACAACTCCCACCCTCCTTCCTCTTGTGGGGCGGTGTGGATCTACCCCCTGTCTACACAACTCCCGCCCTCCTTCCTCTTGTGGGGCGTTGTGGATCTACCCCCTGTCTACACAACTCCCGCCCTCCTTCCTCTTGTGGGGCGTTGTGGATCTACCCCCTGTCTACACAACTCCCGCCCTCCTTCCTCTTGTGGGGCGGTGTGGATCTACCCCCTGTCTACACAACTCCCACCCTCCTTCCTGTTGTGGGGCGGTGTGGATCTACACCCCGTCTACACAACTCCCACCCTCCTTCCTCTTGTGGGGCGGTGTGGATCTACACGCTGTCTACACAACTCCCACCCTCCTTCCTCTTGTGGGGCGGTGTGGATCTACACCCTGTCTACACAACTCCCACCCTCCTTCCTCTTGTGGGGCGGTGTGGATCTACACCCTGTCTACACAACTCCCACCCTCCTTCCTCTTGTGGGGGGCTTTACCGCCCATGGATCTACCCCCTGTCCACACAACTCCCAGACTCCTTCCTCTTGTGGGGAGCTTTACCGCCCATGGATCTACCCCCTGTCCACAGAACTCCCACCCTCCTTCCTCTTGTGGGGCGGTGTGGATCTACACGCTGTCTACACAACTCCCACCCTCCTTCCTCTTGTGGGGCGGTGTGGATCTACACGCTGTCTACACAACTCCCACACTCCTTCCTCTTGTGGGGAGCTTTACCACCCATGGATCTACACCCTGTCTACACAACTCCCACCCTCCTTCCTCTTGTGGGGCGGTGTGGATCTACACCCTGTCTACACAACTCCCACCCTCCTTCCTCTTGTGGGGCGGTGTGGATCTACACGCTGTCTACACAACTCCCACCCTCCTTCCTCTTGTGGGGCGGTGTGGATCTACACCCTGTCTACACAACTCCCACCCTCCTTCCTCTTGTGGAGCGGTGTGGATCTAACCCCTGTCTACACAACTCCCACCCTCCTTCCTCTTGTGGGGGGCTTTACCGCCCATGGATCTACCCCCTGTCCACACAACTCCCACCCTCCTTCCTCTTGTGGGGAGCTTTACCGCCCATGGGTCTGCACCCTGTCCACACAACTCCCACCCTCCTTCCTCTTGTGGGGCGGTGTGGATCTACACCCTGTCTACACAACTCCCACTCTCCTTCCTCTTGTGGGGCGGTGTGGATCTACACCCTGTCTACACAACTCCCACCCTCCTTCCTCTTGTGGGGCGGTGTGGATCTACCCCCTGTCTACACAACTCCCGCCCTCCTTCCTCTTGTGGGGCGGTGTGGATCTACACCCCGTCTACACAACTCCCACCCTCCTTCCTCTTGTGGGGCGGTGTGGATCTACCCCGTCTACACAACTCCCGCCCTCCTTCCTCTTGTGGGGCGGTGTGGATCTACCCCCTGTCTACACAACTCCCAGCCTCCTTCCTCTTGTGGGGCGGTGTGGATCTACACCCCGTCTACACAACTCCCACCCTCCTTCCTCTTGTGGGGCGGTGTGGATCTACACCCTGTCTACACAACTCCCGCCCTCCTTCCTCTTGTGGGGCGGTGTGGATCTACACCCTGTCTACACAACTCCCACCCTCCTTCCTCTCGTGGGGCGGTGTGGATCTACCCCCTGTCTACACAACTCCCACCCTCCTTCCTCTTGTGGGGCGGTGTGGATCTACACCCCGTCTACACAACTCCCACCCTCTTTCCTCTTGTGGGGCGGTGTGGATCTACACCCTGTCTACACAACTCCCACCCTCCTTCCTCTTGTGGGGCGGTGTGGATCTACCCCCTGTCTACACAACTCCCTCCCTCCTTCCTCTTGTGGGGCGGTGTGGATCTACACGCTGTCTACACAACTCCCGCCCTCCTTCCTCTTGTGGGGCGGTGAGGATCTACACCCTGTCTACACAACTCCCACCCTCCTTCCTCTTGTGGAGCGGTGTGGATCTAACCCCTGTCTACACAACTCCCACCCTCCTTCCTCTTGTGGGGCGGTGTGGATCTACACCCTGTCTACACAACTCCCGCCCTCCTTCCTCTCGTGGGGCGGTGTGGATCTACACCTTGTGCACACAACTCCCACCCTCCTTCCTCTTGTGGGGCGGTGTGGATCTACACCCTGTCTACACAACTCCCACCCTCCTTCCTCTTGTGGGGCGGTGTGGATCTACACCCTGTCTACACAACTCCCACTCTCCTTCCTCTTGTGGGGCGGTGTGGATCTACACCCTGTCTACACAACTCCCACCCTCCTTCCTCTTGTGGGGCGGTGTGGATCTACCCCCTGTCTACACAACTCCCGCCCTCCTTCCTCTTGTGGGGCGGTGTGGATCTACACCCCGTCTACACAACTCCCGCCCTCCTTCCTCTTGTGGGGCGGTGTGGATCTACCCCCTGTCTACACAACTCCCGCCCTCCTTCCTCTTGTGGGGCGGTGTGGATCTACACGCTGTCTACACAACTCCCGCCCTCCTTCCTCTTGTGGGGCGGTGTGGATCTACCCCCTGTCTACACAACTCCCACCCTCCTTCCTCTTGTGGGGTGGTGTGGATCTAACCCCTGTCTACACAACACCCACCCTCCTTCCTGTTGTGGGGCGGTGTGGATCTACACCCTGTCTACACAACTCCCACCCTCCTTCCTCTTGTGGGGTGGTGTGGATCTAACCCCTGTCTACACAACTCCCACCCTCCTTCCTCTTGTGGGGTGGTGTGGATCTAACCCCTGTCTACACAACTCCCACCCTCCTTCCTCTTGTGGGGTGGTGTGGATCTAACCCCTGTCTACACAACTCCCACCCTCCTTCCTCTTGTGGGGTGGTGTGGATCTAACCCCTGTCTACACAACTCCCACCCTCCTTCCTCTTGTGGGGGGCTTTACCGCCCATGGATCTACCCCCTGTCCACACAACTCCCACCCTCCTTCCTCTTGTGGGGAGCTTTACCGCCCATGGATCTACCCCTTGTCCACACAACTCCCACCCTCCTTCCTCTTGTGGGGAGCTTTACCGCCCATGGATCTACCCCCTGTCCACACAACTCCCACCCTCCTTCCTCTTGTGGGGAGCTTTACCGCCCATGGATCTACCCCTTGTCCACACAACTCCCACCCTCCTTCCTCTTGTGGGGAGCTTTACCGCCCATGGATCTACCCCTTGTCCACACAACTCCCACCCTCCTTCCTCTTGTGGGGAGCTTTACCGCCCATGGATCTACCCCCTGTCTACACAACTCCCACCCTCCTTCCTCTTGTGGGGAGCTTTACCGCCCATGGATCTACCCCTTGTCCACACAACTCCCACCCTCCTTCCTCTTGTGGGGCGGTGTGGATCTACACGCTGTCTACACAACTCCCACCCTCCTTCCTCTTGTGGGGCGGTGTGGATCTACACGCTGTCTACACAACTCCCACACTCCTTCCTCTTGTGGGGAGCTTTACCACCCATGGATCTACACCCTGTCTACACAACTCCCACCCTCCTTCCTCTTGTGGGGCGGTGTGGATCTACACCCTGTCTACACAACTCCCACCCTCCTTCCTCTTGTGGGGCGGTGTGGATCTACACGCTGTCTACACAACTCCCACCCTCCTTCCTCTTGTGGGGCGGTGTGGATCTACACCCTGTCTACACAACTCCCACCCTCCTTCCTCTTGTGGAGCGGTGTGGATCTAACCCCTGTCTACACAACTCCCACCCTCCTTCCTCTTGTGGGGGGCTTTACCGCCCATGGATCTACCCCCTGTCCACACAACTCCCACCCTCCTTCCTCTTGTGGGGAGCTTTACCGCCCATGGGTCTGCACCCTGTCCACACAACTCCCACCCTCCTTCCTCTTGTGGGGCGGTGTGGATCTACACCCTGTCTACACAACTCCCACTCTCCTTCCTCTTGTGGGGCGGTGTGGATCTACACCCTGTCTACACAACTCCCACCCTCCTTCCTCTTGTGGGGCGGTGTGGATCTACCCCCTGTCTACACAACTCCCGCCCTCCTTCCTCTTGTGGGGCGGTGTGGATCTACACCCCGTCTACACAACTCCCACCCTCCTTCCTCTTGTGGGGCGGTGTGGATCTACCCCGTCTACACAACTCCCGCCCTCCTTCCTCTTGTGGGGCGGTGTGGATCTACCCCCTGTCTACACAACTCCCAGCCTCCTTCCTCTTGTGGGGCGGTGTGGATCTACACCCCGTCTACACAACTCCCACCCTCCTTCCTCTTGTGGGGCGGTGTGGATCTACACCCTGTCTACACAACTCCCGCCCTCCTTCCTCTTGTGGGGCGGTGTGGATCTACACCCTGTCTACACAACTCCCACCCTCCTTCCTCTCGTGGGGCGGTGTGGATCTACCCCCTGTCTACACAACTCCCACCCTCCTTCCTCTTGTGGGGCGGTGTGGATCTACACCCTGTCTACACAACTCCCACCCTCCTTCCTCTTGTGGGGCGGTGTGGATCTACCCCCTGTCTACACAACTCCCGCCCTCCTTCCTCTTGTGGGGCGGTGTGGATCTACACGCTGTCTACACAACTCCCGCCCTCCTTCCTCTTGTGGGGCGGTGTGGATCTACCCCCTGTCTACACAACTCCCACCCTCCTTCCTCTTGTGGGGTGGTGTGGATCTAACCCCTGTCTACACAACACCCACCCTCCTTCCTGTTGTGGGGCGGTGTGGATCTACACCCTGTCTACACAACTCCCACCCTCCTTCCTCTTGTGGGGTGGTGTGGATCTAACCCCTGTCTACACAACTCCCACCCTCCTTCCTCTTGTGGGGTGGTGTGGATCTAACCCCTGTCTACACAACTCCCACCCTCCTTCCTCTTGTGGGGTGGTGTGGATCTAACCCCTGTCTACACAACTCCCACCCTCCTTCCTCTTGTGGGGTGGTGTGGATCTAACCCCTGTCTACACAACTCCCACCCTCCTTCCTCTTGTGGGGGGCTTTACCGCCCATGGATCTACCCCCTGTCCACACAACTCCCACCCTCCTTCCTCTTGTGGGGAGCTTTACCGCCCATGGATCTACCCCTTGTCCACACAACTCCCACCCTCCTTCCTCTTGTGGGGAGCTTTACCGCCCATGGATCTACCCCCTGTCCACACAACTCCCACCCTCCTTCCTCTTGTGGGGAGCTTTACCGCCCATGGATCTACCCCTTGTCCACACAACTCCCACCCTCCTTCCTCTTGTGGGGAGCTTTACCGCCCATGGATCTACCCCTTGTCCACACAACTCCCACCCTCCTTCCTCTTGTGGGGAGCTTTACCGCCCATGGATCTACCCCCTGTCTACACAACTCCCACCCTCCTTCCTCTTGTGGGGAGCTTTACCGCCCATGGATCTACCCCTTGTCCACACAACTCCCACCCTCCTTCCTCTTGTGGGGCGGTGTGGATCTACACGCTGTCTACACAACTCCCACCCTCCTTCCTCTTGTGGGGCGGTGTGGATCTACACGCTGTCTACACAACTCCCACACTCCTTCCTCTTGTGGGGAGCTTTACCACCCATGGATCTACACCCTGTCTACACAACTCCCACCCTCCTTCCTCTTGTGGGGCGGTGTGGATCTACACCCTGTCTACACAACTCCCACCCTCCTTCCTCTTGTGGGGCGGTGTGGATCTACACGCTGTCTACACAACTCCCACCCTCCTTCCTCTTGTGGGGCGGTGTGGATCTACACCCTGTCTACACAACTCCCACCCTCCTTCCTCTTGTGGAGCGGTGTGGATCTAACCCCTGTCTACACAACTCCCACCCTCCTTCCTCTTGTGGGGGGCTTTACCGCCCATGGATCTACCCCCTGTCCACACAACTCCCACCCTCCTTCCTCTTGTGGGGAGCTTTACCGCCCATGGGTCTGCACCCTGTCCACACAACTCCCACCCTCCTTCCTCTTGTGGGGCGGTGTGGATCTACACCCTGTCTACACAACTCCCACTCTCCTTCCTCTTGTGGGGCGGTGTGGATCTACACCCTGTCTACACAACTCCCACCCTCCTTCCTCTTGTGGGGCGGTGTGGATCTACCCCCTGTCTACACAACTCCCGCCCTCCTTCCTCTTGTGGGGCGGTGTGGATCTACACCCCGTCTACACAACTCCCACCCTCCTTCCTCTTGTGGGGCGGTGTGGATCTACCCCGTCTACACAACTCCCGCCCTCCTTCCTCTTGTGGGGCGGTGTGGATCTACCCCCTGTCTACACAACTCCCAGCCTCCTTCCTCTTGTGGGGCGGTGTGGATCTACACCCCGTCTACACAACTCCCACCCTCCTTCCTCTTGTGGGGCGGTGTGGATCTACACCCTGTCTACACAACTCCCGCCCTCCTTCCTCTTGTGGGGCGGTGTGGATCTACACCCTGTCTACACAACTCCCACCCTCCTTCCTCTCGTGGGGCGGTGTGGATCTACCCCCTGTCTACACAACTCCCACCCTCCTTCCTCTTGTGGGGCGGTGTGGATCTACACCCCGTCTACACAACTCCCACCCTCTTTCCTCTTGTGGGGCGGTGTGGATCTACACCCTGTCTACACAACTCCCACCCTCCTTCCTCTTGTGGGGCGGTGTGGATCTACCCCCTGTCTACACAACTCCCTCCCTCCTTCCTCTTGTGGGGCGGTGTGGATCTACACGCTGTCTACACAACTCCCGCCCTCCTTCCTCTTGTGGGGCGGTGAGGATCTACACCCTGTCTACACAACTCCCACCCTCCTTCCTCTTGTGGAGCGGTGTGGATCTAACCCCTGTCTACACAACTCCCACCCTCCTTCCTCTTGTGGGGCGGTGTGGATCTACACCCTGTCTACACAACTCCCGCCCTCCTTCCTCTCGTGGGGCGGTGTGGATCTACACCTTGTGCACACAACTCCCACCCTCCTTCCTCTTGTGGGGCGGTGTGGATCTACACCCTGTCTACACAACTCCCACCCTCCTTCCTCTTGTGGGGCGGTGTGGATCTACACCCTGTCTACACAACTCCCACTCTCCTTCCTCTTGTGGGGCGGTGTGGATCTACACCCTGTCTACACAACTCCCACCCTCCTTCCTCTTGTGGGGCGGTGTGGATCTACCCCCTGTCTACACAACTCCCGCCCTCCTTCCTCTTGTGGGGCGGTGTGGATCTACACCCCGTCTACACAACTCCCGCCCTCCTTCCTCTTGTGGGGCGGTGTGGATCTACCCCCTGTCTACACAACTCCCGCCCTCCTTCCTCTTGTGGGGCGGTGTGGATCTACACGCTGTCTACACAACTCCCGCCCTCCTTCCTCTTGTGGGGCGGTGTGGATCTACCCCCTGTCTACACAACTCCCACCCTCCTTCCTCTTGTGGGGTGGTGTGGATCTAACCCCTGTCTACACAACACCCACCCTCCTTCCTGTTGTGGGGCGGTGTGGATCTACACCCTGTCTACACAACTCCCACCCTCCTTCCTCTTGTGGGGTGGTGTGGATCTAACCCCTGTCTACACAACTCCCACCCTCCTTCCTCTTGTGGGGTGGTGTGGATCTAACCCCTGTCTACACAACTCCCACCCTCCTTCCTCTTGTGGGGTGGTGTGGATCTAACCCCTGTCTACACAACTCCCACCCTCCTTCCTCTTGTGGGGTGGTGTGGATCTAACCCCTGTCTACACAACTCCCACCCTCCTTCCTCTTGTGGGGGGCTTTACCGCCCATGGATCTACCCCCTGTCCACACAACTCCCACCCTCCTTCCTCTTGTGGGGAGCTTTACCGCCCATGGATCTACCCCTTGTCCACACAACTCCCACCCTCCTTCCTCTTGTGGGGAGCTTTACCGCCCATGGATCTACCCCCTGTCCACACAACTCCCACCCTCCTTCCTCTTGTGGGGAGCTTTACCGCCCATGGATCTACCCCTTGTCCACACAACTCCCACCCTCCTTCCTCTTGTGGGGAGCTTTACCGCCCATGGATCTACCCCTTGTCCACACAACTCCCACCCTCCTTCCTCTTGTGGGGAGCTTTACCGCCCATGGATCTACCCCCTGTCTACACAACTCCCACCCTCCTTCCTCTTGTGGGGAGCTTTACCGCCCATGGATCTACCCCTTGTCCACACAACTCCCACCCTCCTTCCTCTTGTGGGGAGCTTTACCGCCCATGGATCTACCCCTTGTCCACACAACTCCCACCCTCCTTCTGGCGGCGTTTCAGCGAGTAAAATCCGGCCATCGCGCCTTTTATACCCCGCGGAGCATGGCCGCCGCACCCCATTGGATGCACGTGGACAGACATCCGCGCCGCCGCCGATTGGTCACATTCATCGCCGCGCGCCCGGGCCAGCAAAACAACCAATCGGTGCCGGTGTGAAAGGTGATTCCCGGATCAGACAGAGCTGATTGGCTCTTTCGCCGCACTCCCATTGGATGATTTTGCAATTTTCGTCGTGAAGTCTTTGCATTTCTCACAAACTCTGATTCAATTTTCTTCCTTTATTTTACTTCCTGGCCGTCCTGCATTAAGCCGCGGTAGGAACTGTCGCTTGAACATAATGCCAGCAGCATATTAACATCAGAGCTTTATAAGTTCAATCGCTCGTCTCTTTCCAATTTAAGATTGTCTACCTCAGGTCTATTTGCTAATTGGTTCTTTTTGCCGCACCGCCATTGGAGTATTTTCCAATCCGGAATTTTGTTCTCTGTTTGAATTTCCTCATCCGCCCACCCCCCACTTCTTTAATTATCCAGAAATTGACAATTCACCCATACCGACCAAGATGTCTTTTCAAGTTGTCGGTGAGAGCACGAATGGACTATGGTGTGCAATTTTGCAGAAAGGATGTCGCTCGGCTGGACAGGTGGTAGAAAGAATTCACGGGGATGTTGCTGGGCCTGGAAGATTTGAGTTATAAGGAGAGGCTGGATTGAGTGCGACATTTTTCCCTGAGGGCTGAGGGGCGGTCTTGGATGTACATATAACAATGTGGAATAGAAATAAATTTAAAGTGTCATGGTATATCCCGAATTCCACAACCCACCTTCGGCTAAGACGATGAAACACACTCAAACTTTTGAGTAATTTAAGATAACACTTTATTTACCCCGAAGTTAATTATTGTTGCAAAGTTGCACCGTCAGAATCAGATTCACTTTACATAGAAAATACTAACATGTCATGAAATTTATTATTTTGCAGAAGTGCAGTGCCTATCGCGCAAAAAGAGGTAATGTTCATTTCAGTGAACGTGGGTGTGAGGTAGAACAGAGAGGGTTGTAGAGAGCTTTTGGTACACTGACCTTCATAAATCAGTATTTAGTACAGAAGCTGGGGTGTTACGGTGAAGTTATATAAGACGTTGGTGAGAGCGTATTTGGGATACTGTGTGCAGGGCTGGTCGCCTACCTCCAGAAAAAAAATGTCAAGATTGAAAGAATAAATTTTAGGTTTCTGCCGGAACTTGAGTTACAGGGAAAGGTCCAACAGCTTAGCTTAACTCCCTGGGTATAATAATGTGATGGGTTAAGGGTGAGATGTTTAGGAGGAAGTTCAGCAGAAGGGCTAAGGTTCCCATCAGGTGGATTGGACTGGGCATTTAAGTAGTTGGGCACAGACTTTATGTGTGGAAGGGCCTGTTTCTGTGCTTTTGTGACTATAGTTGTGATAGAGAAAAACCACAGCGACTTCGTAAATGATTTTGTATTTGTGGCATTTTTGCCGCATGGAAATGAAGCACAATGTTGGTTATAATTAAGTGACTAATGCAGATTGTTTTCCTACTTTTAATTTTGGGAAAACACGTTACTTTAAGTGATGGACGGCGATCTGGCGTAAACGGCTACGGGTACTTTGTATTGGCTGATGGCTCTAAGAAGAGCCGTTATGTAGATGTCGGGGCTTCAGACTCCAGGCTGGAACACAGTCGGCACGGATGCATGGCGTCAGAGAGACATCCTTCGGCAGAATGGTAAGTCGCTTGTCGTGAACGGCGCACATGTCAGTGTCTTTCAAAAGCGCCTCTAAGGAGGCCTCGCCCGCCTCAGGAGCGTCATCAGTGCCGAGCTCTGGAAGGGGAGATGGGTCTAAATAACCCCGAGCGCCCTAATGCGCGAACCAGGCGCTGGAGAGGCGGCGCAAACCGGCCATCAGCAGCTGGTTTAGCCTCCAGCAGCTCCGGATCTCCCTCAGCGTCATCTACCGCTTTGACTGGCCGTCGCGCCTTTTATACCCCGCGGAGCATGGTCTCCACACCCCATTGGATGCACGTGGACAGACATCCGCGCCGCGCCGATTGGTCGTGTTTCTAGCCGCGCGCCCGGGCCAGCAAAACAACCAATCGGTGCCGGTGTGAAAGGTGATTCACGGATCAGACAGAGCGGATTGGCTCTTTCGCCGCATTCCCATTGGATGATTTTGCAATTTTAGTCGGGAATTCTTTTCATTTCCTACAAATTCTGATTCAATTTTCTTCTTTTATTTTGCTGCCTGGACGTCCTGCGGTAGGAACCGTTGCTTGAACATAATATCACCAGCATATTAACATCAGAGCATTATAAATTACATAGCTCATCTCCTTCCCATTTAAGATTGTCTACCTCAGGTCTATTTGCTGATTGGATGTGCATTAAAAAGCAATAGTGCAAAATACAGACGTGCAATGAAACCACATACTTATATTCTTGAGGAGAAGTAGAGTCTGATAGCCAGAGGGAGAAAGGATCCGGTGACTGTTCCTAAAGCTGCTGCTCTATTCACAAAAATGCAACTGCAAATGCTGTGGATCAAAGGATATGTACACAAAGCTGGAAGAACTCAGCAGGTCAGGCAGCATCCGTGAGTAAAGAGTAGGCAAAGTTTCGGGCCGAGACCCTTCATCAGGAATGGGGGGGGGGGGGGGGGGGAGAGAGGAGGGCGTAGGGCCTAGAGGCGCCAGGTGGAAAACTAATCACAGGAAAGATAAAGGGGGGAGGGGAGGGGATAAGCATGAAAGAACTGTAGAGATAAAGAAGCAGAAAGTTGAAAGGGGAGAGAGGCAGAGAGAGACCTTGGATAGGGGAAGGGGGAATGACCGGAAATTGGAGAATTCTATGTTCATACCCCCAAGCTGGAGGCTACCCAGACGGTAAATGAGGTGTTGCTCCTCCAACCTGAGTTTAGCCTCATCATGGCAGTAGAGGAGGCCATGTATGGACATATCCGAATGGGAATGAGAGACAGAGTTGAAGTGGGTGGCAACCAGGAGGTCCTGTCTATTGTGACGGACGGAGTGGAGGTGCTCGACGAAGCGGTCCCGATGTAGACGAGGCCGCACCGGGAACACCGGATGCAATAGACAACTCCAGCAGACTCGCAGGTGAAGTGTTGCCTCACCTGGAAGGACTGTCTGGGGCCCGGAATGGTGGTAAGGGGGGAGGTGTGGGGACAGGTGTAGCATTTGCGCTTGCAGGGATAACCCTTACCTGGCTGCTGAGCTTTGGAGATTTAATTATTTTTAACTTAGAGTTACAGCTCAGCAAGTGGCCCACCCAGCGCACTGAACCTCTGTCATCAATTTCACCCCGTCACCTCCTCTATTCAGTATGTCATGGAGGGGGTGAGAGGGATTGTCCATAATTTCTGCTTTTATTCCGCACTTGGTTTTGAGCCACTGTTGTGGAACGAAGCCACAAAGACATTTAGCAAATCAAAATGACGCCATTTATGTAACAGTCGCTGGCAATTGCCCAAGTTCAAGTGTCTTCCCCAGGTCACTAAACTGCCATCCAGTGGCAAAGTAGGGGACTGCAACAGTCCTGATCGCTATTCAATCATCGAGAATGCGAAACACATCTCTCACGCTTTGCACCCAGTTAGTGTTACCGGTTGAATTTTGGACACTGTTGAATTGTACAGATATGCAGCAGTTCTATCAGTGAATTCCAGGATTATGGAGTCTAATAGCAGGCTCAAGGCTTAAGGATGTGCCCGTAATTAATCCAGTATTCAAAGTTCAAAGTACATTTTGTTTAAATCACAGGATACCATATATCGCCATATCTACAGGAGACTCTTGCAGATAATCGCAGTAAATGCAGAGAAAAATAATATAATTATCGAAACAACACACGACAAAGACAGAGAAAAAAACTAAACTGTGCAAAATAATATTAAGAATTAACAAGCCATAAATATCGACAGCACGACTATTAGTAATGAGTCTGTAAGTTGTGGAATCAATTCCGTGAAGTGGCAAGTGAAGTTATCCCCTCTGGTTCAAGAGGCTGACGGCTGAGGGGTAATAACCGTTCCTGAACTCGGAGGTGTGGGTCCCGAGGCTCCTGCACCTCCTTCCTGGTGGCAGCAGTGACGTTTACTCAGCTCTGTGCTGATCTGAAGCTGAGGCGGTGGCCTGCTCCAGCCACTCTGGGCCTCGTATCTGTGGCCCTGCTTTTGTTCTGAATGCTATTTGCTTACTTTCATTTATTTTGTATGATTAGCTTTTTTCTCTGTACATCAGCTGTGTTTTTTTGAATGGGTTCCCTGGGGTTTCTTTGTTCTGTGGCTGCCTGTAAGGAGACAAATCACAAAGTTGTATATTGTATGTGTACTTTGATACTAAATGTACTTTGAGCTTTGAAGAGAGCGTGGCCTGGATGGTGGGGGCCCTTACTAAGGATATTGGGAGTAGAGAGGAGATTGGGGCTGAGAGGGAAAATAAATCAGCCATGATTGAATGGCCGAATAAACTTAATGGGCCAAATGGCCTAATTCTACTCCTCTGACTTAGGGTCTTTAGGAATTATTGATGCAGAGACACACATTTTAATCCGTCCCATATCTGTTGGGGAATGCAGGGCACAGTAACCAGATGAACACTCCTTCCTCAAATATCACCAGTAAAGCTGGTATTTGATGGTCCTCCCTGGCCTTCCCTATGCTATTAGAATTGCTGCAGTAAACAGTTAATACTTCAACCCACCGCCAAACCCTCACCTGGCTGCGGAGCTTTGGAGATTTAATTATTTTTAATTTAGAGTTACAGCTCAGCAAGTGGCCCACCCCCAGCCCACTGAACCTCTGCCATCAATTATATCTTCCAATACAACTCGGAGTCCTGCCATGTGCAGAAGTTCGCTGATGACACGGCCATAGTGGGCTGTGTCAGGAATGGTCAGGAGGAAGAGTATAGGAAACTGATACAGGACTTTGTGATATGGTGCAACTCAAACTACCTGCGTCTCAATATCACCTAGACCAAGGAGATGGTGGTGGACTTTAGGAGACCTAGGCCTCACATGGAGCCAGTGATCATTAATGGAGAATGTGTGGAGCAGGTTAAGACCTACAAGTATCTGGGAGTGCAGTTAGACGAGAAGCTAGACTGGACTGCCAACACAGATGCCCTGTGCAGGAAAGCACAGAGTCGACTGTACTTCCTCAGAAGGCTGGCGTCATTCAATGTTTGTAGTGAGATGCTGAAGATGTTCTATCGGTCAGTTGTGGAGAGCGCCCTCTTCTTTGTGGTGGCGTGCTGGGGAGGCAGCATTAAGAAGAGGGACACCTCACGTCTTAATAAGCTGGTAAGGAAGGTGGGCTCTGTTGTGGGCACAGAACTGGAGAGTATGACATCGGTGGCAGAGCGGAGGGCGCTGAGTAGGCTATGGTCAATCATGGAAAACCCTGAACATCCTCTGCACAGCACCATCCAGAGACAGAGAAGCAGCTTCAGCGACAGGTTGCTGTCAATGCAATGCTCCTCAGACAGAATGAAGAGATCATTACTCCCGAATGCCATTCGGCTCTACAATTCAACCACCAGGGGCAAGACATGTTAAAGTGCCGGGGTTAGGACTGAGCTTAAGTTACCACTCAATGCACTTTAGTAAACTATTTAAGAACTTTTTAAGAACTATCATTAATGCTTTTTGGGAGGGCAATTTTAGATGCATATCATATTTATACTGAGTTAAATGCTGTATGTAATTAGTTTTGCTACAATAAGTGTATGGGACACTGGAAAAATGTTGAATTTCCCCTTGGGGATGAATAAAGTATCTATCTATCTATCTATCTAATTCTACTCCTGTCACCAATTACCACTGCGGATCCATACGTCTTTGGAATGCAGGAGAAACTGGAGCTTCCGGAGGAAACACATGCGGTCACGGGGAGAAAGTACAGTGGCGGAGTTGAACCCGGGTTGCTGGTGCTGAGATAGTGTCACACGAATCACTGCACCCCGCCCTGCAGCTGTAAAAGCTGGTGTGTAAATGGAGGTTGTAGTAGCGGTTACCTGAGGGATCTCTTCCCCTCCAGGTTGACTTCTGGTGCAGTGTGACGCTGTGCAGCACAGCTGGCTCGAGTGACTACCTTACACCTCCAGTGACCTGGGTACAGTCCAGACAGTGTGCAATTTGCATGTTCTCCCAGTCACTCCATGTGTTCCCTTAAGTGCCCCAGCTTTACCCCCCATCCCACATCCCAAAGATGTGCAGGTTAATTTACCTGCTATACCTTACCTCCCAGAGTTTAGGTGAGACTTGGAAAAGACATGGAACGGAAAACAGAACAGCACAGTATAGGCCATTCGGCACATGACGTTATGACGGCATTTTAACCTACTCCAAAATGAGTCAAATTTGATGGAAACAGCGGGAAATTAAATGGGGATAGTTTAAATGGTTGGCACAGACCTGATGGACTGAACGGCCTGTTCCCATGTTGTATGACTCTAACGTAAGTGGACCAACTCTATCTCCAGACCAGGTTCAGAAAATATTTATTATAGGAGATATTTCCAACATGTTCTGTTTTAAGTTTGAGTCCAGCAACGATTGACTAGGAGACAGGACAGTTGCAGTTCCGCCTTTGCCACTAGATGGCGGAAACGACCCGGGTAAAGCAGAGATCAGTTGGGATTTCGGGAATTTAAAATCGATGTATATATGTCTCAGCATATACAACCCTGAGATTAATTTTCTGTTGGGCAATAAATCTATAGAATCAGAGAAAGGACAGCACAACTAGGACGTTCAACCAGAGTGCAGCAGATGGCAACAAGCTGTGAAAATACAAAATGAAGACACTATAACAAATAAGCAATAAAGTATCGAGAGCCTGAGATGAAGGTCCTGAAAAGTGCGTCCACAGGTTGTGGGTTGTGAGTCGCTGCCACGTGATTAGCTGATTAGATATTTGATTAACCGGTATCGGACCGCAAAGCACTCCAGCGGGTGGTGAAAACTGCCCCGCGGATTGTCGGCACCATTGAGAACATCTATCATAATCGCTGCCTGGGCGGGGTGAAAGGCATTATCAATGATGCATCTCACCCTAACCATGGGCTTTTTACTCTGCTCCCATCCGGTAGGCGCCTCAGGAGCCTCCTCTCCCGCACCAGCAGACACAGAAAGAGCTTCTTCCCTGAGGCTGTGACCCTGCTGAACCTCACATCACAGCGCTAAGCAGTATCGCACCCATATTGTACTCTCAGTACTTTTATATTTATGTGCTGTAGCACTTACTTTTAATTCGCAGTTATTTTGTAAATAACGCTATTTTTCGCATTTCTGGTTAGATGCTAATTGAATTTCATTTGGCTTTGTATCTGCACTCGGCACAATGACGGTGAAGTTGAATCTAAGCTTTCCTAATCTAACCAGTAAGTGTACAGGTGTAGCTCATAAACTATGTTTCTCTTTCCTTTTCATTTCTGATTTTCAGCTGCTATTTCAAGGAATTCAAATGCGTGCGTCTGTTTCCCCTTGTTAATTGCACAACAACATAGATGTTGTGAACGTTGAATCAACTGTCACAGTGACGTACAGGTTTTATGGGACAATCCGCTTGAGCAGAAATTTGCATTTCCTCTAGAGAGTAAGGAATTGATAGGAGACTTGATAGAGCTGAAGGGGATGGATGGGGTAAATGCAAGCAGGCTTTTTTCCACTGAAGTTGTGTGGGACTGGAACTAGAGGTCATAGGTTAAAAGCAAAAGGTGAAGTGTTTAGGGGAACATGAGGGGGAACCTCTTCACTCAGGGGTGGTGAGGTTGTGGCAGATATGGGTTTTATTTCAACATTTAATAAATCTGTACCGGTACATGGATGGGAGAAGTGTGGAGGGCTGTGGTCTGGACAAAAGAACGAGGCAGATTGGTGCTTGAAAAGGGCCTGTTTCTGTGCTGTTCTCGATGTCTCTATGCTTCTTGGCTTTAACCACACTGTTTAGCCTGAACTTCACATGGGCCTGATGCAGAGAGTCTTCTTCTACTCTACAAGTAGTTTCTGGGCACCTTTTAATCGAATGGAGGTCACCAGCCCTCTTTTCTTAGGCAGCTGGGATCAGGGGAGTTGCTCATCAAAATCCCCGGCAGTATTAAGATCAGCCACACACACACACAAAGTACTCTGTAAGTCAGCCGGCATCTATGCAGAGGAATAAATAGTCGATGTTTCGGACTGAGATCCTACACCAGGACTGGAGAGGAAGGGGGCAGAAGTTTCCAGTCCTGATGAAGGATCTTGGCTGTGTTGGATCCTGATGGTCTGATCCGACGTTTCTTTGGAAAGTAAGAATGATACCTAAAACTTGTTGCCTACGATTGTTTTATTAAGCATTACAAAATCAAATAACAGAAAGGAAAAAAGCATGAGGAGAGAGAGAGCGGAGAATGAGAGATAGGGAAGTTAAAACCAATAAGATAGCAAAATTTAATTAGCACGGTACCACTACTGAAATCAAACAATTGCCAGATAAACACCGAGGTCAGTGAAACCACAGCAGAGCTCACTGAATAAACAAACACATGTATACACACTCAGTGGCCACTTTATTAGGTACACCTGTTTGTTAATATAAATATCTCCTCAGCCATTCATGTGGCAGCAGCTCAATGCAAGAGGTTCATTTGTTGTTCAGACCAAACATCAGAATGGGGAAGGGGAAGAAGAAGAAAGCCTTTAACTCTGAGTGGAGTCATTGGGACGCCGTTATGACAGTGCTTATTTTAGCAGGCTTTCTTGTTTTTACAAGGCCCAATTGCTAGCTCGACGCTCAACCCAGCACGGATGGAAAGCGTGCAAGGGAGCCGACCGGATTTGAACTCGCGCCGAAGTCTGGCACTGATGCCACTGCGCCACCAGCCGGCTAGAATGGGGAAGAAATGTCATCCAATTGATTTTGACCTCGGAATGATTGCTGGTGCTGGACAGGGTGGTTTGTGTGTTACTGTTCTCCTAGGATTTTCAATCACGCCAGTCTCCAGAGTTTACAGGAATGGAACGGAAAGCATTGAGTGAGCAGCAGTCTTGTGAGTGAAAATGGTTTGTTAATGAGAGAGGTCAGAGGAGGATGGCCAGACTGAGTCAAGCTGACAGGAGGGTGACAGTGATGGCCACCAGTGGTGTGCAGGAGAGCATCTCCGAATGCACAACATGTTGAATCTTGCAGCAGAAGACCACAGATGTACACTCAGTGGCCACGTTATTGGGTACAGGGTAGGAATATCAAGAAGCAGAAGGCATGTTTTTCAGGTGATAGGGGAAAAGCTTAAAGGAGATGTGCAGGGCAAGTTTAATTTTCTTTCTTTTCTTTCTTTCTAAATCTTTTTATTAATATTAGTAATATGGACAGAATACAAATGATATATTGATAAAGAAATTACCAACATATAAATTCCATTACATATGAAAAAAACATACATAATAGTTACAATATAAATGAGTTTACCAAAACATAAGCCATAAAATATATGTATGAACATAATAAGTCTAAATATTTCATAATATATGATATAAAGAAAACAGAAAAAAGAAAGAAAAAAAAAACAAAAAACAAATATAATGCCAGTTTAATTTTGTACAATGAGAGTGGTGGGTGTCCAGATAGACTGCCAAGAAATGGAGATAGAAACAAACACCATATCGGCATTTAAGAAGATGTTGAGAGATCCAGGAACTTGCAGGAAATGAGTGAATATAGGCCATTTTGCAGGCAGAAGAGATTTCATTAAGTTTATGTTTCTTATAAACATTATGGATCTGCTGGCCCCTGTATGAATGTGGTCCTCAGGACTGATCTCAGTCAGGAGGTTGTTTCCAAGGTACAGGAAGTGGACCATGTTTGCAATTCCTCACTATGCACCTTTAAGTTGAGTCGAGTTTATTGCCATGTGCACGGGAATGGTGAGGTGCCCATACAGTGAGAAATGTGCTTGTAGCAGCGCCAGAGAGCACACTGAATGTACGTCGTCCGAGGTCGTTGCATCCAGGGGTGTTTCTCAATGTTAATCCAAAGGTCCACACCTTCAGTCTCATTCACGAATTGAGTCAACAGTGACTTGCAGCTCGGATTCTGAAGCCCCACGCTGGGTGGTTCAAAGTAAAAACGTCAACGTTGAGTTTATTGCCAAGTACACCCAGCAACCCACCAAACTAATCACAGGATAATTTAAAAAGACCAATTAACCTACTAACTGATACGTCTTTGGACTGTGTGAGGAAACTGGAGCAACTGAGGAAACCCATGCAAGTCATGGGGAGAACTAACAAGCTCCTTACAGACAGTGCCACAATTGAACTGTGAGCTGTAAAAATATTGTGCTAACTGCTACGCCACCGTGGTGCCCGCACATGGAAACGTACCTGTGGTAACAAAATGGCATTTTTGTCTGTAACAAAGTGGAACCTGTATTGTACCAGAGTGCTTGTGCAACATTACGCTGATGGAACCTGAGTCCTTGTCAACCTGCAGACCAGCAGATGCATTACTGGAAGAATTCCAAGTACACTGATTAAGCAGAAGGACAGAGTGCACCCTTTTCTTGAACTGAGGTGGGTAGCTGTACTTATGTATAAAGGAGTGACTGTATTGTCTGTTACTTGGAGACTATCACTGGTGTTTGTGTGGTGATTGTCTCCCTTTGATGCAAGTAAGATAAGCATGTTTATGATTGATCCACTCTGAGTTATTTGTTGTTTGCTATGGGACTTAGCAAAAAAGATGCTTGGCACATACTACTAGATTCAGGAACAGTTACTACTCTGCAACCATCGGGCTCCTGAACTGGTATGGATAACTTCACTCACCACCACTCTGAACTGATTCCCCAACTTTCAAACTCACTTTAAAGGACTCTTTACAGCTCACGTTCTCAGTATTTTTTCCTTATTTGCACAATTTGTCTTCTTTTGCACATCGGTTGTTATTCAGTATTTCCTTATGTAGAGTTTTTTGTAAATTTTCTTGTATTTCTTTATTTTCCTGTAAGTGTCTGCAAGGAAATAAATCTCAACTTGGTAAATGATAACAGCTACTTTCATAATGAACTTTACTCTGACTTGGACATCCACAAGAAGAAGGACACTATATATGAAAATTATGGAGTGAGTAGAGTTTAGTATTGCGTGGCTGGTAAAACATTTCTGTTTGTGATGAAGCACAGATTAGTGATAATGCAACTTCTTATCTTTACAAAAATCAGTGTGAGTAATTGGTAAGCAGAAGGTGTTTTTCTCAGTTATAACCACTATTGCATTCATTCACCATTCACGTACTTGAAAAATTTATGTATTAATACTGACTTTTTTTTCTACCTCCAAAATATTCTTTATACTTACTACATTCAGTAGATAGAATCAGTACACACATTTCTTGGTGTTCATTATACAATTCATTCCTTTCACTGCATCAGTGTCTCTCTTGTTTCCTCCTTTGCCAATTCAAGTTCAAGTTTAATTTTCATTCAACCACACACACGAATACAGCCAAACGAAGCTGCTCTTCCAGGGCGAAGGTTCAAAACACAGTAACAACAGTCACACACAGCACAAAGCACATATAATTATGATAACAGTAAAACATAGGTTACAAAAGATAATAGAGCCCAAGTCTCCGAGTGTAATAGTCTGCACGGGATTTTTGTCCTGGGGCCACGTACCTGTAAGAGCAAGTACATAGCAGTTCCTCATCTCACTCTGGGTCAGATGCAGATGAACACATCCAGCTTCACTGGGGAGATGTGAGCGTTTGGGCTGAGTGCATCTTTGGCTGAGTCGCTAGCCAAGTCTCCAAAGCACCTGCTGATACATGAATGTCTCTGTGTCCTATGTGGGTACTCGGCAGAAGTCCTTTCATGTTGGGTGAAAATAATACTTCTGACAAGACGTTTGCCTTTTCGCAACAGGCAGAAAAGCAATGGTTTAGCTATCAACTCTAATTACGCCCTCAGTGGCCATTTTATTAGGTACACCTGCGCATCCGCTCGTTAATGCAAATATCCATTCAGCCAACTAAGTGCACACAAACACGCAGGCATGGTCAAGAGGTTCAGCTGTTGTTCAGACCAAGCAATGAAATTGGGAAGAAACGTGATTTAAGTGACTTTGACTGTGGAATGATTGTTGGTGCAGAGAAATTGTAGTTTGATAATCTGATAAATTGCTGATCTCCTGGGATTTTCGCACTTAATAGCCTCTAGAGTTTACAGAGAATGGTGCAAAAACAAAAAAAGACATGGAGTGTTTAACAGTTTTGAACTGCACCATGGATAATCACATGCTTGGTTGTGAATGGAGGAGGTTGGGGCATGCAGCTAGCAACCCCATCCCGTAAAAACTCAGAGAAACAGAAAAGGCCAATGGCGGCTCCAAAGACCTCATCCCTGGGAGGGGAAGGATCTTGCATGGGCTGCACCTTGAAAGACTGGCCCAGGACAGAGGACTCGGTTGGGCTGCTGTTGGTGGGCTCTGCCCCAGTAGCAGTGACAGCTTAAGCAGAAGCAGGTGAGCACCAGTTCCATGGGTGAAAGTGCCTTCTTAATGAGAGGTCAGAGGTCACACTGGGTCAGGCTGACAGGAAGCTGACAGTAATTCAAGTAACCACACATTATTACAGTGATGTGGAGACAAGAGCCTCTGAATGTACAGCACGTCGAACCCTGAAGTGGATGAGCTGCACGAAGCCATGTTGCGGCTGTACACAACTTTGGTTAGGCCACCATTGAAGTGTTGTGTGTGGTTCTGGGCACCCCATTACAGGAAGGATGTGGGGGCTTTGGAGAAGGTGCATCAGAGGTTAAAGAGAAGATAAGATATTAAGGCCATAAGACCTAGGAGCAAAATCAGGCCATTCGGCCCATTGAGCTTGCTCTGCCATTTAATCATGGCTGATTTATTTCCCCTCTGAACCCCCTTCTCCTGCTTTCTCCCCATAACCATTGACGCCCTTGCGTCAAGAATCTGCTTGAAATATACCTAATGACTCGGCCTCCAGAGACGTCCGTGGTGATGAATTCCACAGATACACCACCTTCTGGCTAAAGCAATTCCTCCTCATCTCTGTTCTTAATGGACATCCTTCTAATCTGAGACTGTGCCCTCTAGTTCTGGACTCCCCCCCCCCCCCCCCCATCTAGTCCTGTCAATAGCTTTCAATGAGATCCACACCATGCACCCCCCCGCCCCCCGCCATTCTTCTAACCTCCAGTGAGTACAGGCCCAGAGCCCTCCTTCCCGAGATAGAAAACTGCTCACAATGTTCCGAGCGTGGTCTGACCAATGCCTTATAGAATCTCAACATCACATCTTTGTTTTTGTATTCCGATTCCCTTGAAATTAATACGAACATTGCATTTGCCTTCCCTACTACTGACACAACCTGTACGTTAACCTATAGGGAATCCTGCAGCGGGACTCCCAATTCCCTCTGTACCTCTGATGTGTGAATATAAGCTACATAAGCTGCAAGGAGAGGTAATAATGAGCCATATAGGTAGGTTGGACAAACAGGTTCATTCCTCTGGAACATCAGAGTTCATAAGATTACAACAAAAACATAGAGAAATAGTCAGAATTGTTTTCCCAGGGCAGAAATGTCAAGTACTTGAGGGCACCACATTTAATTTGAGAGGAGCTGTTCAGGTCATGTGTGTGTTCACTCAGAAAGTGAACGGACTGCCAGGGATGATGCGACAAGCAGACAAGATAGGGGTGTTTAAGAAGATGTTGGATCGACGCAGGGAGGGGTACAGGCCATGTGCATGCAGAGGAGATATAGTTTATTCGGTATCGTGGTCAGCACAGATACTGTGGATCCAAGGGCCTGTTTCTGCTCTGCGCTGTTCTGTGTTAAGTCCCCTATAGCAAGCTTATCAAGTTCCATTCTGCCGTCAGAGGTCAGGCAATCGCTGGTGTTTGGCCAGGCACAGCTCCTGAGCAGCTAAAGCAGCCCATATCTGCACACAGGATGGTCTGACAAGTGGCGAGGGACGTTCACATCACATGCGTGCCAGTCATTGTCCATCTCCAACAGCGAAGAGCCTCACTGCCTACCTCTGGCCATTGGTTTATTACCGTTCCACGTCAGGATTAAAAATGAACTTGATTTGTCACATATACCTCCTAACTTCAAACCATACAGTGAAATGCTTCGGTGGCGTCAAACCGGATCATCAGCGAGGATTGCATTGAGCAACCTGCGAGAGTCGCCAAGCTCCTGGTGCCAACATCGCGTGCCCACAACTCACTAACTCTGCCTTTGGAACGTGGGAAGAAACTGGAGCACCCGGAGGAATCTCACGCGGTCTCAGGGAGAACGTGCAGGCAGTGGTGGAACCGAGACCCCAATCTTACAGGTGGCGCATTGTAAAGCAATTGCGCCCACCGCCATGGTACCGTGCTGCCCTGCCACCTAGTATGTACCAAGTTGTAGTGGAAGGTTTGCTTTTCTGCCATCCAGACAGATCCTGCCACATGTCATTATATCAAGAAGGTGAAAAGGCTTGAACTGCCGTACTGGGTAACAGCTTCTTCCCTCAGGCTGTGAGACTAATGAATACCCTGCCACCACCGAGGTTCTGTCACTGGGATAGCCAGCTGTTTGCTGCATACACTTTGAATTTTATATTAACTTGTTTGTGGTAATATTTTGCTTTATATGCCGTGTGTGATATATGCATTGTGGACGCAGTATGGTCCAGAGGAACATTGTTCCATACAGTCTGTACAGTCGAGCGACAATAAACTTGAACTTGAAGCTGATTATGGAGAATCTGGAGTTACAGTTGCAGAGAAGATGCAGGCGGGCAGGCGAGTGCTGGGGAAAATTTCTGTTGCGATAGATTGGCAGATCAAGAGCCCATCATTTTACGTATGAGAGGTTTGTTCCAGCATCTGATATTCAACATCATTTTACTTGATCCTCCATATCTGAATTCTCAAAGTTTACTGGGCTGCACTCTGAATTTTGTTCGATAACATTGACATACATTGTGAAAACAACCTGTGTATAGGTATTCAATTCAAGATTATTTAATGTAATTTTCAGCACAGAAGCATAAAGGAAAACACAATAATTGTTACTCCAGTTGTGATGCATCCCAAAAATAACATAATAATGTAAAGAACTCAATAATTAATCACTATAAATATAAATACCTAAGATAGCTTATTTACATCGATTGATGTCTGTATGACACTAGGCACAGGAGTGTCTGTACATAAGGTGACTGTGGTGATGGAAGGTGTGGAGTGGTGAATCAATGGAGGTATTGATCAGCCTTACTTGGGAAAGTAATTGTTTTTGAGTCTGGTGATCCTGGCGTAGATGCTAAGTAGCTTGTTCCTTGATGGGCGTGAGATAGACGATCTGTGAGCAGGGAGTGTGGGATCCTTCACGATACTGCAAGCCTTTTTTCTGGCACCTTTCCATTGGTACATCCTTTATGGTGGGCAGACTGGTGCCAGCGATGGATTGGGCAGCTCATGACCCACTGTCGAGCCTTCCTGTTGGTTTCAGTGCAGTTTCCGTCCTGTGCGCAAATGCAACATGCCACTACTGCACCTCTCCAGAAGGCTGTGGGCATTAACGTGCGTAGTCCAGCTCTCTTAAGCTTCCTCAGAAAGAAGAGGCGTTGGTGAGATTCCTCGGTGCTGTGTGTGTCGTTTCATCGTTGTTGTTGCTGATGTGATCAGGAAGCCTGACACTGTCATTACTCGGATGTTCGGCCCTGCAGTCGTGTGAGCAGATTCTGCAACATTGGGCTCAGAAAACAGCCCTGGCAGGCATCTGGTTTGAGGATGATAGGGAGGGAAGAGCTGTTGTGCATCCTGACTATCTGAAGTCTGTTAGTTAGGAAGTCCAGCCCACAGTGCCACAGTGGTGTGTTTAGACCGAACAGCAGGAATTTGTTCACCAAGGTCGGTTGGACAATACTGTTGAATGTCAAACTGAAATCCAGAAACAACATTTTGACATAAGTGTCTTTATTTTTCAGATGTGTTGGGGCCAGGTGTAAGTGATCAGTATGCAAACATTTGTGTCAAGTTGCTCTGCACTGTACACTTTTCTAATAGAGAATAATCTGTTTACAAATCTGCAACTTGCAGTTTGACAACCTAATTTGCAGATATCAATGGGGTTAGTTTGGCAAACATAAACTCAGATTAAGATAAGATCAGCTTTATTCATCGCAAAGTCTTCCTGTGAAATACGTCATTCAGCTGAGCGAGGATTGTGCTGTGGGCAGCCTGCGAGCGTTGCCTCGCTTCTAGCACCAGCACAGTGTGCTGACAACTCAATAATTCTAACTGGACATCTGCGGAATGTGGAAGGAAACCAGAATGGCCGGTGGAAACACATGCAGTCACGGGAAGGATGTACAAACTCCTTATAGCAACAGGGATCCAACCCTGATCCATGATCGCTAGCCCTTCACAGAGCTATCCAAGCTTCACTTAAACCTTGAAATCAAGCTCGCACGCAGCACTTGCACTGACAGCCCACTCAACACTCTGAGTGAAGAGGTTGCTCCTCATGCTCCCCTTAAACTTTTCACCTTTCACCCTTAACCCTTAATTGTAGGTTGATTGTTTTAACCTACAATTTGAGAAGGAGAAGGGAAAATCGGATGTGCCAGTATTACAGTTGAACAAAGGGAACTGTGGAGCTATGAGGGAGGAACTGGCCAATGTTCAATGGAACAATACCCTAGCAGGGAAGACAGTGGAATAACAATGGCAGGTATTTCTGGGAATGATGCAGAAGGTGAAGAGGAAAGAGGAAGAGAGATCCTAAGGGGAGCAAGGGGCAGCCATGGCTGATGAGGAAGTAAAGGGCATTATAAAAATAAAAGAGAAGAACTATAACATAGCAAAGATGAGCGGGAAACCGGAGGACTGGGAAGATTTTAAAGACCAACAGAAGATAACAAAAAAGGCAATACGCCAGGGAAAAATGAGGTACGAAGGTAAACTAGCCAAGAATATATAGGAGGATAGTAAAAGCTTCTTTTGGTATGTGAACAGCAAAAAAATAGCCAAAATTGGGCCATTGAAGACAGAAACGGGTGAATTTATTATGGGGAACGAGGAAATGGCAGATCAGTTGAACAGGTACTTTGGATCTGTCTTCACTAGGGAAGACACAAACAATCTCCCAGATGTAATAGTGGCCAAAGGTAAAGGATGAACTGAAGGAAATTTATATTAGGCAAGAAACAGTGTTGGATAGACTGTTGAGTCTGAAGGCTGATAAGTCCCCAGGACCTGATGGTCTGCATCCCAGGATACTTAAAGAGGTGGCTCTAGAAATCATGGACGCATTGGTAATAATTTTCCAATGTTCTATAGATTCAGGAACAGTTCCTGCTGATTGGAGGGTTGCTAATATTGTCCCACTTTTCAAGAAAGGAGGAAGAGAGAAAACAGGGAATTATAGACCGGTTAGCCTGACGACAGTGGTGGGAAAGATGCTGGAGTCAATTATAAAAGAGGAAGTTACGATGCATTTGGGTAGCAGTAGAAGGATCAGTCCGAGTCAGCATGGATTTATGAAGGGAAAATCATGCTTGACTAATCTGGAGTTTTTTGAGGATGTAACTATGAAAATGGACAAGGGAGAGCCAGTGGATGTAGTGTACCTGGACTTCCAGAAAGCTTTTGATAAAGTCCCACATAGGAGATTAGTGGGCAAAATTAGTGCACATGGTATTGGGGGCAGAGTACTGACATGGATTGAAAATTGGCTAGCTGACAGGAAACAAAGAGTAGTGATTAACGGGTCCCTTTCAGAATGGCAGGCTGTGACCAGTGGGGTACCGCAATGTTGGGTGCTGGGACCGCAGCTGTTGACAATATGCATTAATGATTTAGATGAAGGGATTAAAAGTAACATTAGCAAATTTGCTGATGACACAAAGCTGGGTGGCAGTGTGAAATGTCAGGAGGATGTTATGAGAATGCAGGGTGACTTGGACAGGTTGGGTGAGTGGGCAAATGTATGGCAGATGCAGTTTAATGTGGATAAATGTGAGGTTATCCACTTTGGTGGCAAGAACAGGAAGGCAGATTACTATCTAAATGGAGTCAAGTTAGGGAAAGGGGAAGTACAATGAGATCTAGGTGTTCTTGTACGTCAGTCAATGAAAGCAAGCATGCAGATACAGCAGGCAGTGAAGAAAGCTAATGGCATGCTGGCTTTTATAACAAGAGGAATTGAGTATTGGAGTAAAGAGGTCCTTCGGCAGCTGTACAGGGTCCTGGTGAGACCCCACCTGGAGTATTGTGGCAGTTTTGGTCTCCAAATTTGAGGAAGGACATTTTTGCTATTGAGAGAGTGCAGCGTAGGTTCACAAGGTTAATTCCCGGAACGGCGGGACTGTCATATGTTGAAAGATTGGAGCGACTGGGCTTGTATACACTGGAATTTAGAAGGATGAGAGGGGATCTGATTGAAACATAAGATTATTAAGACATTGGACACACTGGAGGCAGGAAGCATGTTCCCGCTGATGGGTGAGTCCAGAACTAGAGGCGACAGTTTAAGAATAAGGGGTAGGCCATTGAGAACAGAGATGTGGAAAAACTTTTTCACCCAGAGAGTGGTGGATATGTGAAATGCTCTGCCCCAGAAGGCAGTGGAGGCCAAGTCTCTGGATGCATTCAAGAGAGAGTTAGATAGAGCTCTTATAGATAGCGGGGTCAGGGGATATGAGGAGAGGGCAGGAATGGGGTAGTGATTGTGTATGGTCAGCTATGATCACAGTGAATGGCGGTGCTGTGTTGAAGGGCCGAATGGCCTAATCCTGCACCTACTGTCTATTGTCTATTAACCCATGATCTCTGGTTGCAGTCCCACCCAACCTCAGTGGAAAAAGCGTGCTTTCATTTATACCCCTCATAATCTTGGGTGCCAACTGTCGAGGTTAGTGAAAGAATTCGGTGATATAACAACTTCCGTCAATTTTCTAAGAAAGAAGAAGTACTGGCGTGGCTTCTTCATGGTTGTTTCAATGTGATGGGCTCACGCCATGCCAGCTGAGATGTCTGTGCACTGGGGAGCTGCCAGCAGTCCTCTGACCTTAAGAGCAACAGTAACTCAGTGGGTGAGACAAACAATCTGCTGGAGGAATTCAGCAGCATTTGTGGGGGAAAAGGAATTGTTGATGTTTTGGATTAAAGCCCTGCTCCAGCTCTGATGCAGGGTTCCAACCTGGAGCAACAGCAGCTCCATTTCAGCCTCAGGAGCCGCTCAACCTGCTGAGCTCTTGCTTGGTGCCCCGTGGTTGAGCTCGAGTCCCGACCACTACGACCTCTGTTGACCTTCCCAGCGTCTTACTGAGGGCACACTGAACTGCTGTCATTCCGACCAAGTGAATCGTCTGGCCTGGAGGCTCCTGCTGACCACACAGATACCCTGCGAGCAGATCAATTGCCAAGCTTGAATCAAAGAGGTTGTTAGAGCCTCTGCCTCATAGCTCCTGAGAACTGGGTTTGATCTGTGTGTGTGTGTGATGGTGGATTAATTAGTCACTGTAAATTACCCTTTGTCAGTAATGAGTAGAATCTGGGGGAAGGGGATCATCAGTTTGTCAGTAATGGGTAGAATCTGGGGGAAGATGATCATCAGTTTGTCAGTAATGAGTAGAATCTGGGGGAAGATGATCATCAGTTTGTCAGTAATGAGTAGAATCTGGGGGAAGATGATCATCAGTTTGTCAGTAATGGGTAGAATCTGGGGGAAGGGGATCAGAATAAGATGTAGAACACACCCCAGTACAGCACAGCAGCTCACACTTCAGCCCACAAAGTTGTGTCAAACTACTTGAATACCTAACTAAATTAATGTGTCCTGCTTACACAAAGTTCACTTTCTTCCATTCTCTGCACATCAGACTGCTCATCTAAAAGCCTCTTAAATGCCTCTATTGTTTTTGTCTCCACCACCACCGACAGCAGCCCATTCCAGGCCTACACCACTCTCTGTGTATAAAATAACTTGACCCTCGAATCTTTGAGCTTATCCCTCTCACCACAATTGAAAGCCATCTCTGAGTTAGACATTTTAATTTCTGGGAAAGAAGTATTGGCTGTCAACAGGATATTTGCCTCTCATAATGTTGTCTATCTCCGTCAGGTCTCTCCTCAGCCTGTGATGCTCCAGAGAAAATAACCCAAGTTTCTCTAGCCTCTCCTTATCACCTGTACCCGTTAATCCTGGTGAAACTCTTCTGCACCCTCCCTAAGGCCTCCACAATTTTCTGTAAAAGCGTGACCAGGAATGAATCCAATATTCCAGACCGAGCCTAACCAGAGTCTTACAAAGCTACAATACATCTTCCTGCCTCCCTTCACTTTCCAGGAGCAAGATCTAAAACCCTTTGATCCGTCAGAACATCAATCATGTTAAGGGTCCTGCTATTTACCGTACACTGTTCCCTTTAAAAGAAACTGCAGAGAGTGATGGACACAGCTCGGCACATCACGAAAGCCAGCCTCCTCTCTATGGAATCTGCCTACAGTCCTCGCTGCCTCGGTAAAGCAGCCAGTATAATCAAGGACGTCACCCACTCCAGCTATTCTCTCTTCTCCCCTCTCCCATCGAGCAGAAGATGCAAAGGCAGGTACCACCAGGCTCAAGGACGGCTTCTGTGGGGACATATCTCTAACCATGAAATCTTAATGAATTTATGAACTTTTGTAAGCTGCGTTGTGACAAAATGGAACCTGTGTGCTTCCAGAATGCTTTGCTCTTTTGTTGCTTTGGATGGAGGCTTACAAAAAATCTCCATGGGTTTTATAGCACCGGGTGTATTTATGATAAGGAGTGTTTTGATAATAGTGAAAAATGGGACACAGCTGTCAGGGGAGGGTTGGAGAAGCCTCAAAAGCAACTGGACTGATTAAAGAACAAACGCCACATATCCAGAGACATTCTATGGAATGGAACAACCTCAAAGACATTAAGTTGATGAATTACTGATCTCTGTAAAAGTATTAAAACGGTTTGTTCTGAGCTGGAAGATTGAAGCTACCTTCCAACAATTTGATGTATGGAGGTAGAGCTTCCTTTGCAAGTAATAAAAGTACTTACAATTCAATCCACTCTGAATTTCTTGTAGTTTGTTACTGTATACTAGAAGCCCTAGCTGAACAGTACACGACCTTTCCAGAATGGTCCCCTGATATGATAAGATGGACTCGCCCTCGTTATGACCTTCCACTTTATTGTTTACCTGCACTGCACTTTCTCTTTTGCACTTTATTTTGCATTGTTGTTATTTTACATTGTCCTGCCTCAGTGCACTGTGTAATGTATTGATCTGCATGTCCAGATTGAGAGACACCTTTTTCTGGATCAATGATTTGATCTCCCAATCAATGAATTTGATCTCACAATTAAAGTGGAAAGATAAAATGGAAATGAGTAGGTTAATATACATGTGTTTTTGACAGCTAGCACAGACTCAATAGGCTGAAGGGCCTGTAAGTGTGCTGCACAATACTTTGACTCTCTCCTGTGACTTGCTGCGAACAAATTTCCACTAAACCTCAGGGATATGTTTCTGGAGCCTTCTCCCCCTCACTCGTCGGAAATTCAAGCAAGCGGCAGGTGGTAATATCATTGAGGCCCCTTCCAATTGCTGACCAATCGTTCTCGCTCACCGCAGAATTGAGTCATTTCCCTTACATTGACTTACTGGAATCCTGAGATACTTTTGGTCTGAGCTCACTGAGGCCCACACTCTGCCTGCTCATGTGCTTCAGGACTTCACCCTGTAGCTTCTGCAGAGGTCACCTCATCAGTGTGCTGCCATTGAGCCCTTTCCATTTTGGTCAGCCAAATCACAGAGAAAAATTTCTCAGAACCTACTGCATCATTCAAGCAACACTCTCAGTGAGTCACCCATTTCGAATTTCATCTCAGAGGAAACAAACAAGATTGAGGGAGAGATGCTGTTCCTGCTGTTCCCCCCTCTGCTGTTCTCTGTGTGTGGAATCTGCCTGTTTTCTATCCGAATGGCCTGTCCTTCATAACTCATTACAGCTCATCACAACACATTAGGGCAGGCAGTCAAATGCTTGGTAATAAAGCTACTACTTAGGGGGCTTTTTAAACTTGTGTTTATATCATGAATCCTATAAAACAGGAAAGAAGAGAGGCACGTGAAGACCATGGCATTGTGATAATGAGAAGATGGCCATCGTGAGAGCGCTGGTGAACACTGGTTTAACTCATGCCAGGCTAGTATCACAAAGTTCAGAACTGACTACAGGCTAAGAGATTCAGGTTCCTGAGTCTAAGTGTTGCCAACAATTGGTTCTGCTCTTGCCACCAGGACGGTGGAGGCCAAGTGGATTCAACGCCTTCCCTTCCTCAGAAGGCTAAGGAAAACCAGCACGTCCCCGATGACTCACACCAATTTTTACAGATTCGTTGTAGAAAGATTTCGGTGTGGATGCACTACGGTTTAATAATGTTGCAAGTATAACCCTGCACTCAATGTCAGCAAGATTAAAGGAATTTATCATGGATTTCAGGAAGGGGAAGTCAAGGGGACATGCATCTTCATTGAGGGGTCAGCAGTGGAAAGGGTGAGCAGCTTCAAGTTCCTGGATGTCAACATCTCAGAGGACCTCTCCTGGGTCCAAAATGTTGATGCAATCACAAAGAAAGCAATCCAGTTGACATACTTCAGTAGGAGTTCGAGAAGAGTTGGTGTGTCACCAAAACCTCTGGCAAGTTTCTACAAGCGTGCTGTGGAGAGTTTTCTGACCAGTTGCATCACTGTCTGGTATGAAGGCTTCAATATGCAGGAGCACAAGAGCTTGCAAAGGGATGTAGACTCAACCCTCCTCACTATCAAGGTCATCAAGAGGCAGTGCCTCAAGAAGGCACGGTTCATCTTTAAGGGCCCTCACTACCCGAGACACGCCATTCTCAATACTTCCATCAGGGAGGAAGTACAGGAGCCTGAGGGCCAACAATTAGTGTTTTAGGAACAGTTTCTTCCCCTCCACCATCTGATTTCAGACGGTCTGTGAAAACTACCTTCCTATTCCTCTTCTGCATGGTTTATTACAGCCATTTTTCAGTCTTGTCTGTACTGCTGCAAAACAGCAAATTTAGCAACACACATCTGATTCTGAGTTTGATTCTGCTTTGACCAAGACTGCAAGACATTGGAGTGCATCAATCCAGCTTCCCCTACCCTTCCTGTTGCCTCACCAAAGAGGCCAACTTCATCAAGCTCCCCTCCCATCCTGGTCACTCCCTCTACTCCCCACTATCATTGTGCTGAAGCCAAAGTCGAGTTTGTGGTACTGGGAAGCCGAGTGGTCGTGAATAACACACATGAGAGATGGAGAATTGAGGAATAAATTTGTTTATTTTACTTGTGAGTTATGACCCTCTTACATTATATTCAGTATATAACACACAGGGAAGCATGACCGCATCCCATAATGATCAAAGTGTACATGAATTCACAAGAACATTCTTCTGTACAAGTACTTGTGTGTACGGTGAAATGAGAAACTTTCAAGGGGTGATCAATAAGTTTGTGGCCTAAGGTAAAAAGAGTCAATGTTAGAAAACCTAGCACATTTATATTTCAACATAGTCCCCTTCTACATTTACACACTTAGTCTAGCGGTCGTGGAGCATACGGATCTTGGGCCTCCAGAAAGTGTCCACAGATGGGTGATTGATAAGTTCATGGCCCAAGGTAGAAGGAGATGAGTTATACAGCTCTCGTTACATGCACATGCAGTTCAAATCTTTGAGTGATTATGCAGAAAGTTTGAAGTTAATAACTCATCAGTTAATAACTCATCATGTGTGATTGATAAGTTTGTGGCCTAAGCCAGAAGGCTTATTAACTTTAAACTTTCTGCATAATCACTCAAAGAGTTGACCTGAATGTGCCTGTAACAAGTACTGTATAACTCATCTCCTTCTACCTTAGGCCATGAACTTATCAATCACCTCTCGTACTTGCAGCAGCATCACCGACACAGAGCATCAGATAAGTAACATGTACTCATGTCGTAGGCCGCATAATACAAAAGCTTAAAGTATATGCCAGTGGCCTCAAAGACAGCTTCTACCTCACTGCTATCAGACTCTTGAACTGGCCTCTTATATGTTAAAAGGAGAACTTTTGATTTCTTATTCTACCTCTTTCTATTTTATTGGTCTGCCTGCACGACACCTTCTCTGCCACTGTAACACTATTAGTTTTGAGCCCCTCATCTTAGAAAGATGTGCTGGCATTGGAGAGGGTCCAGAGGAGGTCCGCAAGGATGATTCCGGCAATGAAAGGGTTATCATATGGGGCACATTTGTACTCGCTGGGATTCAGAAGGATGGGGGGGGGGGGGTGATGTCATTGAAACCTTTTGAATGTTGAAAGGCCTAGACAGAGTAGATGTGGAAAGATGTTACCCATGGTGGGAGAGTCTAGGACAAGAGGGCACAGCCTCAGGATAGAGGGGCGCCCTTTCAAAACAGAGATGTGGAAAAAAATTTTTAGCCAGAGGCTGGTGAATTTGTGGAATTTGTTCTCACATGCAGCTGTGGAGACCAGATTGTTGGGTGTATTTAAGGCAGAGACTGACAGGATTGGACATGGCAGCAAAGGTTGTGGGGAGGAGGCCGGGAACCGGGGTTGAGGAGGAGATAGAAAAAAGGATCAGCCATGACTGAATGGCAGAGCAGACTCAATGGGCCAGGTGGTCTAAATATGCTCCTATGTCTTATGGTCTTATTAGTACGTAGAACAATGCAGTACAGTACAGACACTTTGGTGTACAATGTTGTGCCAAACTTTTAACCTACCTTAAGATCAATCTAACCCTTTCCGCAAAGCCCTCATTTTTCTATCACCCCTGTGAATTTATAAGAGCTTCTTAAAAGCCTGTCATGTGTCTGCCTCCACCAGCTTTCTCCATGGAAGGAAATTAACTCTGACATCCCCCCCAGCCATACTTGCCTCCAATCACCTTCAAATTATGACCCTTATTATTATGCATCTCTGCCCTAGTTAAAAGTTTCTGTGTCTGTCCAATCAATCTTGTAAACCTCTATCAAGCCTCCTTTCATCCTTCTTTACTCCAAATAGAAGAGTCCGAGCTCGCTCAACCAATCCTCATAAGACATGTTCTCTAATCCAGGCAGCATCCTGGTAAACACCTGCACCCTCTGTAAAACTTCCATTTCCTTTCTGTAATGAGGTGACCAGAACTGAACACAATACTCCAAGTGTGAAATAAGAATGGTTTTATAGAGCTCAACATGACCTAATCTGCATTGTGTTTTTCTCCCTTTGTACCACCACTAGTACTAGTGTATAGAATAGTCCTTGTATCTTGGTATATGCCACTGTTTACCAGGTTCCTCTTCAGGTTGTGACAGGATTTCGTTCCTGCAAATTTACTAGAGACTGTCACATCCTTCTTCTCCAATTCTTTCAATGGCGTCACCCCACGCTCTCTCTCCAATTCCCTGAAATTACACTCAGTGGCCACTTTATTAGGTACACCCGCTTGTTAATGCATATATCTAATCAGCCAATCACATAGCAGCAATTCAACGCATAAAAGCAGGTGCACGTGATCACGAGGTTCAGTTGTTTCTCAGACCAAATGTCAGAATGGTGAAGAAATGTGATCTAAGTGACTTTGGCTGTGGAATGACTGTTGGTGCCAGACGGGGTGGTTTGAGTATCTCAGAAACCGCTGATCTCCTGGGACAACAGTCTCTATAGAGTTTACAGATAATGGTGCAACAAACAACAAACATCCAGTGAGCGGCAGTTCTGTGATTGAAAGCACCTTGTTAATGAGAGATGTCCAAGGAAAATCTGCTGTTTTCTGGCAATGATGTACTTGATAGGTGTGAAGCCTTCAACGGTGAAAATCTGAGAGTACAGAATTTGTATGTTCCTCTCAGAGTAAAAGGCAAGGGAAACAGGTATAGGGAACTTTCATTTTTGAGAATATTGAGGTGTTGGCTAAGAAAAAAAGGAAGTGCTCAGTAGGTATAGGCAGGTAGGGAAAAAATTAAGTAGTTGAGGAGTGTAAGAACCATAGAACGCTACAGCACAGTACAGGCCCTTCAGCCCTCCATGTTGTGCTGACCCATATAATCCTTTAAAAAAAGCACTAAACCCACACTACCCCATAACCCTCCAATTTACTTTCATCCATGTGCTTGTCCAAGAGGCTCTTAAATACCCCTAATGTTTTAGCCTCCACCACCATCCCTGGCAAGTCATTCCAGGTGCTCACAATCCTCTGTGTAAATAACTTATCCCTGATGTCTCCCCTAAACTTCCCTCCCTTAATTTTGTACATATGCCCTCTGGTGTTTGCTATTGGTGCCCTGGGAAACAGGTACTGGCTATCCACCCTACCTATGCCTCTCATAATCTTGTAGACCTCCATCAAGTCCGCTCTCATGCTTCTATGCTCCAAAGAGAAAGGGCCCAGCTCAGCTAACCTGGCTTTATATGACTTGTTCTCTAAACCAGGCAACATCCTGGTAAATCTCCTCTGCACCTCTCCATAGCTTCTACATCCTTCCTATAATGAAATGTAAGAGAACACTTAAGAAGGAAATCAGGAGGGCTAAAAGAAGACATGAGGTTGCTCTAGCAGATAAGAAGGAGCAGAATCCTGAGGGCTTCTACAGATATATTCAGTATTGTTCCGGTAGGATGGCTGTGTCCATTTGGGGTCCAACCAGTTCTGAATTTGTTCATCTAGTAAGTCTTTTCTGTGATTGCAAGTCTCTGCTTCATACTGAGAACATCAAGTTCTGCAGGACTATCTCATCAGCAAGTTGCTAGGTAACCATGGAGCTGGACTTATGGCGTATCGTTGTTGTTTTGTCACCTGGACTTGTTGTACACTATTGTGCTGAAATGCTGCACTGTCCAACAGTTTTCTTGGGTATTTTTATTGAGATCGCAGGACCTTGTTGGACGTTGGTGGCATGGAATGGTGCAGCTCTATTTACTGGAGAGACCGATGGTGAGGAAGCTGCAATGCCTCGATTGTAGTGAAGACTAGGCCTCGGCCATGGGGTTGAGAGCAGGGGACTCTGCTGTGCTGGGTTGGGGGCTGGCGGCTCCTATCGGTGCTGCTTTTCAGTGCTTGCTTGGTGTTGCCATCTGGTGTTTGCTCGGTGGAAGAACAAGCTGGAACAGCACAATCCACACTCATACCACTCAGGGAACTGGGCTATATTACTTTTCTCTTTGTGACTGTATGTTTTTTTTTTCTGAAATGATAGCCCTATGTGTATTTGTGCAACATGCTATGTGTAGTTGCTGTGTGCTCTTGCTAATGCAGCTTGGCCACAGAGGAATGCTGTTTCATAAGAACATAAGACCATACGACATAGGAGCAGAATTAGGCCATTCATGGCTGATTCCGGATCCCACTCAAGGCCATAGACCTGCCCTCTCCCTTGATGCCCCAACCAATCAGGAATCTGTTAACTTCTGCTTTAAATATACCCATGGAATTGGCCTCAACTGCAGTCTATGACCGAGCATTCCACAGATTCTCCACTCTTTGGCTTAAAAAAAATCCTCCTTACTTCTGTTCCCCTCAATTCGGGGGCTGTGCCTTCCAGTTCTGGATTTCCCTTCCAGAGGAAGCATCCTCTCCATATCTACCTTTACAAGATCTACTTGATAGATTTCAATGAGATCTCCACACAACCTTCTAAATCCCAGTGAGTGCAGGCCCAAAGCTGCCAAATGCTCCTCAAATATTAACCTCATCACCCCTGATTCATCCTCATGAACTTCCTGTGGACTCTCTCTAATGACAATACATCCTTTCTGAGATAAGTGTCCCAAAACAGTTCTCAATATTCCAAGTGTGGCCTGACAAGTGTCTTATAGAGCTTCAGCATTATCTCCTTGTTTTTATATTCTGTTCTCCTTGAAATAAATGCCATTATTGAATTTACCATCTTTACCATGGAATTAACCTTCTGGGAGTTTTACATGAGGACTGTGAAGTCCCTTTGCACCTCTAATGTCTGATTTAGATAATAGTCTGCTCTGTTGCTCCTTTTACCAAAATGCATTTTCATACATTTCCCAACACTGTATCCCATCTGCCAATTTTTGCCCATCCTTCCAATTTGTCTAAGTATTTCTGCAATCGCATTGCTTCATCAGCACTACCTACTCCACCTTTCTTTGTATCAGCTGCAAATGTTACCACAAAGCCATCAATTCCACTATCTAAATTATTGACAAACAACGTGAAAAGTAACTGTCCCATTACTGATTTCTGAGAAACACCACTGGCAGCCAACCAGAAATAGCCCCCTTTATTCCCACTCACTGCCCCCTGCCTGTCAGCCTTTCCTCTATCCAGGCTAGTAATTTCCTGTCATCTTGTTAAGCAGCCTCATGTGGGGCACCTTATCAAATGAAAATTCAAGTAAATGACATCCACTGCCTCTCCTTTGTCCATCCTGTTTGACACTTCCTTGACAAACACCAGATTCCACACCAAAGTGATTTTCCCAATCAACATGCATTTTGAAATTCCCCATGACTATCATAACAGTTTGGCATATATTTTGTATCTACCACTTTAATTTATAGACCACATTTGCTACTGTTTGGGTGTTTGAGTCATTTTACACTTATAACTCATTTGCTCTATCCACAATGATTCAACACCTTCTGATCCCATGTCTCCTCTTCATAATGACTCGATATAAATTTTTACCAGCAGAGCCGCCCCCACCTCCTCTACCTACCTGCCTGTCCTTTTGATACAATGTGTATCCTCGGATGTTAAGCTCCCAGCTATAATCTTCTTTCAGCCATGATTCAGTGATGCCCACTACCTGCCATTTCTAGCACAGTCACTACCTGACTGTGCTAGAAATTCATCGAACTTATTCCATATAATGCACCCATTCAATTATAACATCTTCAGTCCTGTATTCACCCTTTTCAGTTCTGTCCACATTTTACATTGCAACTCACCCTTTTGATAGCAATTTTACGCAGTCATCTGCCTCTCCTTCACAGCCGTCTCACTACATGACGCATCTGCTTGTATACCAACAGTCCCATCTTCATCCATATCATTGAAGTTCCTCTCCTCCTTCCAAATTAGTTTAAACCATCCCGAACAGCTCCAGCAAAGCTGCCTTTAGGGATATTGGTCCCCCTTGGGTTCCACGTTCAAAGTAAATTTAATATCAAAGTACGTACACCATCCACAACCCTGAGATTAATTTTCTTGCTGATACCCACAGGACAATAAAGAAATACAATAGAATACATCAAAAACAAAGACTGACAATGTACAAAAGATGACAAACCATGCAAATAATTTTAAAAACAGTAAACAAATAGTATTGAGACCAGGAGCTGCAGGGTCGCTGGAAGTGAGTCCACAGGCTGTGGAGTTCGTTCAGTGCTGAGGTGAGTGAAGCATTCCGTGTTGGTCCAGGAGCCCAGTGATTGTAGATAAGGGGCACAGAACTGTTCACAATACTCCCAGTGTGGTCTGACCAATGCCTTATAAAGCATCAGTATTACACCCTTGCTCCTATGTCCTAGTCCTTTTGAAATGAATGCCAGCATTGCATTTGCCTCCTTTACCACTGACTTAACCTGAAACTTATTCTTTAAGAATCCAAGTCCCTTCACAACACTGATTTTTTCATTGTCTCCCTATTTAGAATATAGCTTACTGCTGCATGCCTTCTACCCAAGTGCATGAACATACCCTACACATTTCCCTGCATTAATAGGCTGCCAATTTTAAAACTTTCATTCTATTGTCAAAACTCCCTCTGGGTTCATCACAACTTCTCGACAACCCCCCACCACACCCACTCCCACCATGGCTCTTTAACTTCCCTTGGCCATGCAACCATAAAATCATGAGAATGAACGCGAATAGTCCTTATCTCAAGGAAGGGAAATAAAAGCTAGCGGGCATAGGTTTGAAGTGAGAAGAGAAAATGGCTCGAGGGGAACGTCTTCACCCAGACAATGGTGCATCAGATCAGCAGCATTTACATGAAACACATAAATTAAGCATAAATGATTTATCACAGGCACATTCCTCCCCACCATCGGTAGTATTTACAGGAGGTGCTGCCTCAAGAAGGCAGCGTTTTCCAGAAAGATCCCCACCGTATGGGCAACACAGCTCCCATTGAGCAGGAGGTACAGAAGCCTGAAGTCCCCACACCACCAGGATCAAGGACAGCGTGACCCTTCAGCCATTCAGTTCTTGAAATAACCTGCACAATCCTAAACACTGCCTCAAGTCAGCAACACCAGGACCACCTTGCACTACAATGTACTTGGTATTTTCGTGTTCTAATTGCTCAAAGTTCAACGTTCAAAGAAAATGTATTATCAAGGTACATTTATGTCACCATTTACAACCCTGAGATTTATTTTCCTGAGGCTAGAGTCAGCAAATCTATAGAATAGTGACTATAACAGGATCAATGAAAGATCAGCCAGGGTGCAGAAGACAACTAACAGTGAAAATGCAAATATAACTAAATAGCAATAAGTAACGAGAACATGAGATAGTGAGATAAAAAGTCCTTAAAAGTGAGATCATTGGTTGTGTGAACATCTTAATGATGGGGCAAATGAGTGTAATTATCCACTTTTATTCAACAGCCTGATGGTTGAGGGTGCTGGAAGTCTTGAGGTCCCTGTACCTTCTTTCCGATGGCAGCTGCGAAAAGAGGGTATGACCCAGGTGGTGTGGGTATTTGATGATCGATGCTGCTTTCATGTAGATCTGTTCAATGGTTAGGCGGGCTTTAACCATGATGTGCTGCACTGAATCCATTACTTTTTGTAGGATTTTCTGTTCAAAGACACTGAGGTATCCATACCAGGCTGTGTTGCAGCCGGGCAATACACTTTCCACTACACATCTATAGAAGTTCGTCAGCATTTTAGATATCATGATGAATCTCTGCAGACTCCTAAGGAAGTAGAAACACTGCCATGCTTTCTTTGCAATTGCGCTTGTGTTCTGGATCCAGGACAAGTCCTCTGAAATAGTAACACCAAGGAATTTGAAGTTGTAACCCTCTCCACCTCTGATCCTCCAATGAGGACTGATTTATGGACATCTGGCTTCCTTTGCCTGAAGTCTATAACTAGTTTGTTGGTCTTGCTGGAGTGAGAGATCGTTGTTACGACACCACTCAGCCAGATTTTCAGTCTCCCTTCTGCATGTTGATTCATCACCATCTTTGATTTGGCCCACAAAAGAGGTGTCATCAACAAACTTGTATATGGCATTGGAGCTGTGCTTAGCCACAGTCATAAGTCTAAAGCTAGTAGAGCAGGGAGATCAGCACATGACGATGAATTGCATCTCTTTTGATGAAGATTGTGGAGATGCTGTTGACATTCCAAATTGACTGGGGTCTGCAAGTGAAGAAATTGAGGATCTAATTGCACAAGGATGTATTGAGGCCAAGGTCTTGAAGCTTATTAACTTTGAGGGGATGATAGTATGGAATGCTGAGCCGTAGTTGATAAAGAACATCCTGATGTTTGGATCTTTGCTGTCCAGATGTTTCAGGATTGAGTGAAGAGACAATAAAATGGCATCTGCTGTGGACCTGTTGCGCCAGCAGTCAGATTGGAACAAATCTAATTGGCCTCTTAGCCAGGAGTTGATATGCTTCATTACCAACCACTCAAAACAGTACAACACTGTGGATGTAAGTGCACCCGGGCGTTAGTCATTGAGGTGGTCACCATGCTCTTTTTTCATACAAAAATCACATGCAATTTATGTTTATGTTTTTCTTGTGAATACCGATTACTTGATGCGATGTGTTTTTGATACTACTACATGTAAGTTTTTTATTGCACTGGTACAAATGTGGAATTGTGCAGATGACAGTAAGCTCCACTTTGAAGTTTCAGAATCATAAATTGAACACAAATTCATATTTTTCAGATTTCACAATTATCCCAAACTCTTCTGCTGGAAGATATATTGGTAGTGAGTTCCTAATTGCCTGTCAGTCATAGCTGTCAATCAAGGTGAATCAACATTGTGATCTCACTTGTTTTGGTTTAATCATGCAAATTACCTGGGTTCATTGATGCCACTTCCTCTGGAACCTTTCCACGACATCTCTGACCTCATCGTCTTCCGTCCCTGCAAAAGCCCGCTTCTGCTTCCTCTCCAAAATCTTGAAACAGGGCAAGCCGTTGATTCTTGCCTAGACAGTACTTATTGAAAATTACTTTGCTGTTATCAAACATATCGAGGTACAGTCAAAGTCCTGATTTTGCCAGTCATCCATACTGAGCATTTCATCACATAGAGGTAGGAAGAAGGAAAGATGAGCAGAAAATGATCAGTATGTTGTTACAGTTACAGAGAAAGTGGAGTGCAGGCAGGCAGTCAGGTGTAAGGCCATGAATCCATCTCTTGTTCAGTAGTCTTTCAATTATTATTATTATTATGTAGGTTTTATTTAGAGATGCAGTGTAAAACAGATCTCTTCCGGTCAACAAGCCCAGCAATCCAACTATATTTAAGCCTAGCCTAATCACAGGACAATTTACAATGACCAAATAACCTACTAACCTGTATGTCTTTGGACTGTGGGAGGAAACTGAAGCACATGAGAACATAAAAACATAAGAAATAGGAGCAGGAGTCAGCCACCTGGCCCATCAAGCCTGATCAATTGTTATTGTTCCTGCCACAAGCTCTTCCTCAGGCAGCATGTTCATATGCGCTCCAACCTATGTGAATGAAATTGTCCCTCTGGTCCCTTTTAAATCTCTCACCCTAAAACCAGGCTCTCTAGTTTTTAGTACCCTTCTCGGGGGGAAAAAGACTTGGGCGTATAAGAACATAAGAACACAAAAACAAAATAAATATGAGTAGGAGTAGAACATCTGGCTTGTCGAGCCTGCTCCGCCATTCAACAAGATCATGGCTGATCTGGCCATGGACTCACCTCCACCTACCTGCCTTTTCTCTATAACCCTTAATTCCCCTAATATGCAAATATATATCCAACCCTGTCTTAATTATATTTACTGAGGTAGCCTCCACTGCTACATTGAGCAGAGAATTTGACAGATGCACCACTCTCTGGGAAAAACAGTTCCTCCTCATCTCCATCCTAAATCTACTCCCTCAACTCTTGAGTCTATGTCACCTAGTTTTAGCCTCACCTACCAGTGGAAAAAACTTTCCGACCTCTATCTTATCTATCCCTTTCATAAATTTATATGTTTCTGTAAGATCTCCACTCATTTTTCTCAATTCCAGTGAGTACCATCCCAGCCAACTCAACTTCTCCACGTAGTCTATCCCTCTCATCTCTGGAATCTCTGGTGAACGTTTTCTGCACTGCCTCCAAAGCCAGTATATTCTTCCTCAAGTACGGAAACCAGAATTGCAGTACTCCAGGTGCAGCCTCAGCAGAACACCGTATAGTTGCAAAATAACCTCCCTGCTCTTAAATTCAAACCCTCTAGCAATGAAGGCCAACATTCCATTTGCCTTCTTGATATCCTGTAGTACTGGCATGATTCATGCACAAGCACTCCCATCCCTCTGCACAACAGCATGCTGTAATGTTTTACCATTTAAATAATAATCTGATCTCCCATTTTTCCTTCCAAAGTGGATGATGTTGCATTTATCAACATTGTACTCCACCTGACAGACCTTTGCCACTCACTTAACCAATCTATATCTCTCTGCACACTCTCTTTATCTTCTGTACATTTTGCTTTTGCACTCAATTTAGTATCATCAGCAAACTTAGATACACTACACTCGGTCCCCTCTTCCAGATCCTTAATGCAGATAGTGAATAGTCACAGGCCCAGCAAAACTCTTTTGATTTTTCTTTATCTTTATCCACACTGTTCTCTTTTACCTCATCCACGCATACCCAATCTGTCGAGCCCACGCCCCTACTATTTAGTTTAAAGTTCGTCCTCAGCCCTAGTTATGCATTTCGCAAGAATCCAGATCCACTACGGTTCAGGTGGAGCCCGTCCCAATGGTACAGCTCCCTGCTTCCCCAGTACATGCCAATTTCCCATGAATTCTCACCCGCTTCTCCCACACCAATCCTTTAGCCAAGCATTTAACCCCCTTATGCTCTTGCCCCTATGCCAATTATTGCACGGCTCAGATAGTAATTCAGGGATCTCTGCCTTTTTGGTTCGACTTTTTAACTTAGTCCCTAGTTGCTCAAGTTCCCTCAGCAGAACCTTTTTCTCCATTCTACCTATGCCGTGGACAACTACATCTCTCCTCTCCAATTGCAAATTCCTCTGCAGGTCAGATAAGATGTCCCAAACCCAGGCATCAGGCAGGCAATACAGCCTTCGGGATGCTCTATCCTTGTGACAGAGAATTCTGTCTATTTCCCTGACTATAGTATCCCCAATTACATTTCTCTTCTTTCCCCCCTCTTGAATGTCTCCCTGAACTATGGTGCCATGGTCAGGGAGCTTCAAACACTGCGTACATCAAGGAACGGTCATCCTCCCTACAGCCCCCACTCTCATCCACACAGGCAGCAAGAACCTCAGACCTGTTGGACAAGCTCAAGGGCTGAGGCTCCTCCAGCACCGTCTCTTGGATCCCATTACCCGCCTCACTCGCAGTCACACCCTCTTGTCCCTGACCAGAGACTTGAGGCAGCTAATCTAATGGGTGTGCCTACCTCCTGAAACAGAGAATCCAGGTAACTCTCCCCCTTCCCTGATGTACGCAGTGTTTGAAGCTCAGATTCCAGCTCATCAACTTTGAGCCTGAGTTCCTCGAGCCGCCAACACTTGCTGCAGATGTGGTCACCAGGAACCACAATGGGGTCCACCAGCTCCCACATCTTGCAGCTACAGCGCATCGCCTGATCCGGCATCATCCCTACTTTATTTAGTGACTTTTTATTCAACCTTCTCTACAAAAGCCTTACCCCTCCTCGCCAAAGCCTCAAGTCCCCACTCCTAACACTGGTCCACTCACACAATGGCTGCTCTGCTTTGATCCTGCTTTACTTTGATTTGCTCCTGTTAATGAATCGCAAATTGATTGTTCTGCCGCTAATGCCCTGGAGCAAACCTGCGTGGTTCATGAGGAAAACATACAAACTCCTTACGGACTGTGCTGGAATGAAATTCCGAAGTCTGGGATGCCCCGAGCAGTAATTGCCAACCGTGGTCTTATAAGAGGCCGGTGACACATGCTTTCAGGCTTTAGTGTCTGGTGGGGGAGGGGGGGAGAAGAGGAAATCTGCAGTAGCTGGTCTTTCACTATGAGAGAGGCCTCAGAGGGAGGCTGGATTTTGTGATGTTCAAAGCTGAGTCCACAGTTCCCTGCAGTTTCATGCAGTCTCAGGCAGGACAGCTGCCATACCAAGCGGTTATGCATACAGATAGAACAGCTTCAATAAAAATTTTCGAAGGCCAATCGCAGCATGCTGAATTTCTATAGCCTCCTGAGGAGGTAGAGGTATTGTTGTGCTCTCTCGGCTGGGACATCTACGTACATGGTTGGACTTAATTATTTCTTCCCACATTGTCCAGCCTCTTTCCACTTACAGCCATTGCATATCTGGGTCTTGTACTCCTGATATGCAGTGTGTGCGTTGGCATTGGTATCGGTATAGGTTTATTATTGTCATATATGCAAAGATATAGTGACGAGCTTGTCTTGCATACTCTTCAGAGAGATCAAACCATCGCACTCTTTACTGAGCAACTGAGCTATTCATAGCTCTTCATTGAGTTATGCAATGTAAGAGAATATTACATTCAACTCAGAATAAACCAAGTGGCAATATGAAAGCTGTTTTGAGGCCTTTGCACAGGAGAATTTTCCAAATGTTATATCATGGCAGGTCAAGTGAATTCATGGGCAGGAAACTGAAAGAGACACCAGGATGAGTTGGTCATACACAGAAACCAGCATGGTGGACTTCATATTAATCCAGAACAAAATACTTGGTTCAAATTCATCATTACTTGGTCTGCCAATCTATTTCCCCCCGGTTGCCCACGTGACTTTTTGGAAACAACCATGGCTCCAGCAAGTCTACATTAATGCCCTGAGGGCCTTGGAAATCTTGCTCGTCCCATGACCAGTTCAAAACTCATTCATCTGTGGACAAACCCTCTGAAATTCTAAGCTGATGGAGAGATGGATATTCTAAGCTGATGGTTTTGGATGTGAGTTTTGTGTTATAAAGAAATAGGGTTCCATGGAAAACATTAGAAATTTGTAAGGAAACTTTGAGGTTATTAGTCATCCTATGAAATGCCAGCATCAGCAGTATTCAAAATCAGGTCAAAGCTAAGAAATATTTATATATACGGTATTGTGCAAAAGTGCGCACGCACAGACACACACACACACACACACACACAGACACACACACACACACACACACACACACACACACACACCGCCCCCCCCCCCAAGACTTTTGGACACCACTGTATTTGTTAATGTAGAGTGGAGAGCAAGTACACACACACCAGGCAAGATCATTTGATTCCAGACGATTGGTTTATCTGGTGTATCCTGCTCCGTCTCCTCTTCCTTCCCCTTTTCCCAACCATGATCTCACTGTCTCTCCCTGCCCCCTTCCCACTCACAGTCCAGAATAGATGTTCATGTCAGAATCAGGTTTATTGCCACTCACATATGTCATAAATTTTCAAACAAGAGAAACTCTGCAGATTGCTGGAAATCACATGGAATGCTGGAGGAACTCAGCAGGCCAGGCAGCAACTATTATGGAAAAGCGTAAAGAGTTAATGTTTTGGACCAAGTCCCTTCATCAGAACTGTTATAATTCTCTTTCCCTGCAGTGGTACAGTGCAGCAAAGGTCTCAGGCACCTATGTGCCTAAGACTTTTGCACAGAACTGTATATTACAGACCCTTCGATATTGTGCCGATCTTTTTAACCTGCTGCAACATCAAGATTCATGAGACAGCAGATGATGGAAACAGATCATGATCCCACCACCAGCCACATGTCCCACTCCTCACCCTTATCATCTTTCTGCAGGAACCATTCTCTCTGTGGCTCCCTGGTACTCTCACACCTCCCCATCCATTCTCCCTCTACCCAGCCACCTTCCCCTGCAACTGTAACTCCTGTCCCTATACGCCCTCCCTCACCACTGCTGGATTAGAGTCCAGACTTTTGAATTTATCATATTTTCCCAAGATTCTTGGGAGAAGAATCTTTGTGCTTGATTAAATGTTTGTATAATCATCTGTTTGTCTGTAAACTTTCAGTAACTTGAGTTTATATCATTCTAACCATCTGTAGTTCCTTTGGCTGCAGAGCCGGGTGTGTGACTCTGTCAGTACCTGTTCACAGGGTTCTTTAAATAAACCGATTTACGTAAAGGGAGAACATGTGGTCAAGCTCTTTTGTTACTTTGCGGTTTTTCTTTTGCAGGTTCATCCTGTATCACCTGTTCTCTCACTAACATCTAAGCAGTTATCATAGAAATTTTGCCTCATTTAATTCTGCAGATATTGTCCAAAATTGTGGGGCAAGCAGGTTTTACAGGGGTTCGACATAGAGCACAGTAGAAAGTGAGGAAGCTTAGAGTCTTGGTGGGCAGCTTGCAGTCACACTCAAGGTTACAAGTATGCATATGCATGGGTGGAATGTACTAGCAGCAAGCATCAGAGCCACATTGTTCTCAAGAAAACATAAACTATACAAAAATCATGCAAGAAAGGCAATTACAACAAGAAAAAGTTGAAGTCCATTGTAATGCATAGTGTCCACCTTGTTGCTAAACTGGTGCAATATACGGCTCAGGGTATCATATAAGCAACACTGACAGGAAAACAAATGACCTTTAAGCATTTCACTTTTAGAACAAAATAAATACTTGTAGCTCTAAGAGATCAAAGTGGTTATAGTGTTGTTATACTGCAGTAATGGTTAGGGTTGTGTAGGTTGGTTCAAGAACTGTTCTTGAACCTTGTGGCGTGGGACCTAGAACATAGAACATAGAAATCTACAGCACATTACAGGCCCGACGGCCCACAATGTTGTGTCGACCATGTAACCTACTTTAGAAACTGCCTAGAATTTCCCTACTGCATAGCCCTCCATTTTTTTAAGTTCCATGTACCTGTCTGAGTCCCTTAAAGAGACCCTGTTGTATCCGCCTCTACCACCTTCACTGGCAGTGCATTCCACGCACCCACCACTCTCTGCGTGAAAAACTTACTTCTGACATCCCTTTTGTACCTACTTCCAGGCACCTTAAAACTATGCCCCCTCGTGATAGCCATTTCAGCCCTGGGGAAAAGTCTCTGACTATCCAAACGATCAATGCCCCATCTTCATCTTATTCACCTCTATCAGGTCACCTCTCATCCTCCGTTGCTCCAAGGAGAAAAGGCCAAATACTCTCAACCTATTCTCATAAGGCATGAATGGCGCTTGACAAAGTCATGCTGACTATCCCTAATCAGATTGTGTCTCTTCAAATGCTCATAAATCCTGCCTCTCAGGATTTTCTCCAACAACTTGCTTATCACTGAAGTAAGACTATAATTTCCTGGGTTATCTCTACTCCCTTTCTTGAACAGGGAAACAACATATGTACCCTTCCAATCTTTTGGAACTTCTCCCGTCGCTATCGATAACACAAAGATCATTGCAATCACCTCTCTTGCTTCCCACAGTAGCTTGGGGTACATCTCACCCTGTCTGGGCAATTCATCTAATTTAATATCTTTCAAAAGCTCCAGCACATCCTCTTTCTTAATGTCTATACACTCAAGCATTTCGGTCCACTGTAAGTTATCCCCACAGTTGCCAAGGTCTTTTTCCCAGGTGAATATTGTAGCAAAGTATTCATTAAGCACCTCCGCCACCTCCGACTCCATGCACACGTTTCCACTATCGCTCCTGATTGGTCCAATTCTCACATGGCTCATCCTATTGCTCTTCACATACTTGTAGAATGGTTTGGGGTTTTCTTTAATCCTGCTCACCAAGGCCTTCTCATGGCCCCTTCGAGCTCTCCTAATTCCTTTCTTGATCTCCTTCCTGGCACCCTTGTAATTCTCACTTCTGCATCACTTACTTGCTGGGACTTGTGAGAAGATCATGTGGCCCAGATAGTGGGGATATTGATTATACATACATCAACAGTGTCTGCTTTCCTTTGTCTTAATACCTTAAAGTTTAAAAACTTCTTGCAATGCACATAACTGTATTATGTTTCTTTCTGGCTGCTTTATGCCCCCCCTCCAAATAGTAACCTCTACATTTTCCAAATTTCCTTATGATCTATTATTAGATACTTTTATTATATTATTAGTAGACGTGCAGATAATTAGCCAATCATATGGCAGCAGCTCAATGTACAAAAGTATACAGACATGGTCTAGAGGTTCAACTGTTGTTCCACCAGTCAGAAAAGGGAAGAAATGTGATCTAAATAACTTTGACTATCGAATGTTTGTTGGTGCCAGATGGGTGGACTGAGAATCTCAGAAGATGCTGATCAACAGGGATTTTTTCACACAACAGTCTCTAGTGTTTACAGAGAATGGAGCAATAAACAAAAACAAAACTTCTAGTGAGCAGCAGTTGTGTGGGCAAAAGTGCCTTGTTAATGTCAGAGGTGGGAGCAGCATGGCAGACTGGTTCAAGACGACAGGCAGGCAGCAGTAACTCAAGTTGGCAACAGGGTGTGCAGAAGAGCAGCTCTGAATGCACACCATGTCAAACCTTGACTTGGGTGGATTATAGAGCCAGAAGGCCAGGAACATACACTCAGCAGCCACTTTATTAGGTACTGGAGATAAATTAAACATAAAACTTTCATCAATTTTCCAAGAAAGGGTTCAATTTAGAACCTAAAGAAAACAGTGTCCTATTAATGTGGTCACAGCGTCACTCTACAGAGTTGGGGATTAGGGTTATGCAGATTGGTTCAAAAACTGAATGATTGAAGGGAAGTAGCTGTTCCTGAACCTGATGGTGTGGGATTTCAGCCTTCTGCTCTCCCTGCACGATGGTAGTAGAACCAGATGGTCTCTTGACGTCACAATCAACCTCATCAGCATTTTCTGCCTGCACTGAACTTTCTCTGCAGCTGTAGCCCTCTATCCTACATCCTGTTGCTGTTTTCCCTCAATGCACTGTTGTGATGGAATGGTCTGTATGGATGGCATGCAAAGCCAAGCTTCTTCTTGTAGCTCAGCACATGTGACAATAAGTAAGCCAATTTACCCAATTAAATTAATATTTTAGAAAACAGTTTGAGAGGGATAACTTCAGACATTTTCTTCCTTGATGAAAATGTAGTTAAGTAAAAGGTTAACTCCAATAATGCTCATGACTTTTGCCATTCTAACTGATATCAGGTTTTTGATTATGTGTGAACAATTGTGACATTTCTCCTCTCCATTTAAAATTTATTTCAGCTATTTGTTAATTACTGTGCTCTGCAAAATGAAAAACGTGTCAAACCTTACTGAGAAATTTGTGTTTTAGCCTGTGAACTGAGTAACCAAATTATACCTAATTGATAATATTCATAACTATATAATGCAGTACGCTCATATCTCCATCGGAATACTATCTTAGCATAACATCGATTTTCCTTTACAGAGAATGAATAAGCGATGAGATCAAATGGTTGATGTGGTTCCACACCCTTGATATGATGTTGACAGGGGCCTGTGAGCAGATTCATCACATCGCTTTGCCCAGAGTCTTAGACTGTTATGTATGCTGATTGTCGTCAATAAGTATTGATAACATCTTGCTCTGAAAGTCCCTCAAGTTTCAGGCTGGCCAATGTTGATGATCTTCTACCTGCCCCATTTCTGGGTATGCATCTCTGGGAATATCCGTAGCTCAGAGTCCAGCATTATGCAACGGCTCGAAATGGACTGCAGACAGGAAAACTGGATACCTTTTGAGATCTTCCAGCGAAAGACACAGCCAATGAGGAGGTGGGTGATCACCTCATCTGCTTCAGGGACACAGGGCGCTAGGATGCATGACCTTTGTGAGCAGGAAGGATGTTGGGGGTCTTTGATGATCCATGTAAGTGGTGGGCAGGGCTTTGCCTGTGATGGACCTGGCTGTATTCCCCATTTTCTGTAGCCTTTTCATTTCCTGGGCATTGGTATTTCCACATGAGATCATGAAACAGCCAGTTAGGATACTCTCCACTGCATATTTATAGAAGTTTGGCCAAAATTGTGTTGACATGCTGAATCTACATAAACATCTACATGTACCAAGACACAGTGAAAAACTTACTTTTGCATGTCGTCCATATCAATCATTCCAAAATATAATCACCTCAAGGCAGTACAAAACAAACGGCAACAACAGAATGAGGAATACTGTAACACACTAGCAGTGAAAATATCGTGTGGGCTGACAATATGATATCAGGCCATGATAATACAGACTGAGAAATCAAGGACTCATCTTTATCATAAACGTGGTTCAGTCAATGGCCTTACAGTGGAATGGACGTTGTCCTTGAGCCTGGCCTCCGATGCGTGTTTTCAAGCTTGTGTATCTTCTGCCCCATGGAAGGGGAGAGAAGATAAACTGACCAGACTGGGAGGGGTCTTTGATTATGATGGCCATTATTCCAAGGCAGGAGCAGAATTTAATAGAATTAGTATCAATAGATTCTTGATAGATGACATAGACATGGTGGTACTGTGTCTATGTGTGTGACTCAGTTATTCAATGTATTTGTAACTAGAGGGCATGGGGTTAGGACAAGGTGTAAGGGTGTATCTAAGAAACAAGTTCCTTCACCCAGAGAAGAGATGGAATGTGGAACGTGCTGTCTAAGGGGATGGTGAGGGCAGGGACTGTCATGGCTTTTCAGAGGAGCATTTAAACTGCTGTTGCTTAAAAAGGAAATGGGATTAGTACGGGTGGGGACTTGATGATTGTGATAAATCCAATGGCCTGAAGGGCCTGTTGGAGAGAAAGAGAGAGAGAGATACCGCTTCTACCTCTTCCAATGATTCTGAGTGAGGCACAGAGAGATCTTTATGTACTGACAATTACCTTTATTGTTCAAACTAACAAATATGTGAATTTATACACTAAATACCTTGTGCGTGCACCTGCTAAGTGTCCTTGACTCTCCTGGATAGTCAAAGAATAGCGAAGGTATTACCCAGGCGGAGAAATTTACGCTGGCCAGGTGCTTCTTGTTCTTCGTGGTCCTGACTCACTCTCCACGTGCTTCACAGAGGTTTCTTCTGGCTTGTGTCTGTGATGGTTACTCTTCGAAGTTACCGCCACCAGCGCACACAAAGCATCTACTTTTATATCCATTGCTTATCAATTCAAATGTTGCATTCCTGTGTCATTGGCCACAGGTCATGTGCCTGGCCTTTAACACCTGGTCATTGGCTCTGGTCCAAGCAGCCTCCATCAATTGTCCTCTTCCCATCAAGGGACAGTTGCTGACTCATGGCTCTTTGTTCTCAGTCAGCAATGAGCTCGAATCACCTCAGGCATTGACAATCCTGCATGTTATAGCCAACCAAAGAACACCTCACAAACAACTCCTTATTTGGAAATGACCTCCAGTCTAGAAGATTACCTGAAGAGTCTTTGTACCTTTTTTAAAACACTAATCAAGTCCAGCATGTCAAGCTCACAAAATGGAGAATCGAGTGTCTTCACAAAATGGCAGCCTCCATTCCCCCAAGCACACGGCAAGAACAAAGACTGTTTCCACCGTCCTTGATTCATTTGAATTCACTGATTTGATTCTTTCTGGCCAACAGGCCTATTTTTGTGCTGTATGACTCTATGAATCTATGATATTTTGTTTCCAAAGTACCTGGCAATATTCAGCTAGGTCTTCTAATATACAGTAAAAAACTACAATAATTTCAGAATAGATCATCTTATAAGTGTACTTGATTACTTGAAAGGGAAGATCTTCGTCCACACGTTAATTGTTCAGAAAGTAGCTTCAATCTTATAGCTCAAAACAAACCTCCTTTTTACTTTTAAGAGAACAATAATAATGGTGTTCCTCCATTATCTGGATCTGTACATTTGTTCTTTAATCGGTCCACTTCTTCTTCTACCACCCCACCCATGGCAGCTGTGCTCTGTTTTTCTCTGTTGTCTATACATTGCTAATCATAAGTATAACCCCAGGCATAAAATACACCCAGACTTCTTGTAAGCCTCCACCCAAACCAGCAAAGCACTCCGGGATCACACATGTTCCATTTTGTCACCTTACAATTGACAAAAGTTACAATCTTAGGAAGTCAACACAAGGAAATCTGCAGATGCTGGAAATTCAAGCAACACACACAAAATGCTGGTGGAACACAGCATGCCAGGCAGCATCTATAGGGAGAAATCCTGTTGACATTTTGGGCCGAGGCCCTTTGTCAGGACTAACCGAAAGGAAAGATAGTAAGAGATTTGAAAATAGGAGGGGGAGGGGAAAATGCAAAATGATAGGAGAAGATCGGAGGGGGTGGGGTGAAGCTGAGAGCCAGAAAGGTGATTGGCAAAAGGGATACAGAGCTGGAGAAAGGAAAAGGAGGCCTAGGAAGAAAGAAAGGAGGATGGGAGCATCAGAGGGAGATGGAGAACAGGCAGAGTGATGGACAGAAAGAGAAAGGAAAAAGGAGGAGGGGGAAAAGAACTAAATATATCAGGGATGGGGTAAGAAGGGGAGCAGGGGCGTTAACTGAAGTTAGAGAAGTCAATTTTATAAAGTCGTCAGGATTACAGATATATTTCCACAATGGACATATTTTTTAACAGCATTTGAGTGAGATCGGGCTGTCAGTTAGCTCTGTTTACTACTAGGAACCACTGAGTAAATTCTAATCAGAGAAAATAATTTTTAATTGTCACATTAACCCCTTTCCAACCATGGCATCCATTCTGGAGAATCTACAGCTTGTGGGGTGAACTTGCAGACTTGCTGTATTACCAGCAGTGAGGGCAGTTATTTAGAGTAAAAACCCTCCCAAAGGAATTGGGCAAATCAGTCCCAGTACTGATCAGCTTGAGAGAGTACCTGCTTCCTTCCATTCATAGTGTGGGTGAGGGTTATAATCAGGTGTGGTGGGCACTAATTTATCAGGAGCCGAGCTTTACAGGAAGGATCTACATCCCTTTTGGCTTGGTTTATTAATGTTATGTGAACCAAGGTACATGAAAAGCTTGTTTGACATACTGTTCGGACAGATCAAATCATTACACTACACATGGAGCTAGAACAGGAGTCCCCAACCCGAGGTCCATACACCCCTTGCTTAATGGTTTTGGTCCAGACATAAAAAAAGTCAGGAACCCCTGAGCTAGATTAAGATAAAACAGTAACAACACAGAATTATTTATAAAAGCTATCACAAAAACCGTAGTAAAACTATTATCAATCTACATACATTGTGAGACATTCTGGTACAGTCGGCTGCCTTGTCTAAGGAAGACAATCTCTGGCCCCTCCAGACGAGTGCGATTCAGGTGTGAGCCTTCCGCAAAGCCTCCCGTTTGTGTGGATGCTGCGTGATTTGTTACCCTGTTACAGACAGTACACCGCATACAATTAAACAATTTAGCTTTATCATTCTTAATTTGACTACAGGGTTAGTAAAGAAAATGCAAAAAAAAGAAAAGGGCCCATTTTAATGAACCAGTCTAACGTGCCCAAGTTGGAGCTCGCGGTTTTCCCTTCACCGATCCTCCTTCGATCTCCCGGGCTTTGTTGAATCATGGCCCCGCTCTGGGTCGAATCCTATGACCTCTTCTCTCCGGTGTCTTCTCCCGCTGAACAGAAGACCCAGCTGACACAACACAGTCCCCTCATTGGACGACTCACATCCCAAAGCACCCGTTACCTCTAACCATAACGCAAACACTGCTTCTACAGAAAGACCATTACGGTAGCAGTGAAACCCTTTCTGAGGTGTTACACTCTCCCCCCCCCCCCCACCACCAAAGTTACTCACGTCTTCATGACATTGGGATAATTCATACAAAGCACAAAGTCCAACCCAGGTGTAAATGGCAGTGACATAGCTCACCATGGCGATAGGTGCCACACTCTGTTCCCCCAGTGCTACATAGGCCAGCCTATCTGATAGCCTCCTGATGCTTTGAGATCTCCTTACCCCCTCACCAGGTTCAGACACTCCTTGGGATACTGCTGGTCTACATGGCGAGGCCTCCCCCGGTCTACCACTCATGCCCCCCTGCAACCCGGACCCCTCTGTCCCTTGACTGTGCCCCACTTCATCCCTTTCAAGGTCCCGCTGAAACCCAGCCTGTCCACAGATAGCCCCCACCCCCCGATTTCATCTGACTCAGCATGAGAAGGGTTAGGAATCTCGTCCATGATCAGTGGGGAGTTAGCAAAAAGCAGCATATGCCTTACCCCCGTTTCCTCATCCTCCGAGTCTGTATCCCATTCAGGTCTAACCTTTCCTGCTGTTGGTACTCCAGTCGCTCCATGTCACAGCAGGGTCCTCTTACTCGGTGTGGGCTCCAGCTCGGGCTCTGGGTCAACCCGCACCTCTTGTCCCAGAGGCAGAAGGTTGTTCTGATGGAGAATCGTGACAGGCCCACACCCATCAACTGGAAAATTGGTAGGTTTGGCTTCTGACTCTCTAGTACATCGGGCATTGTCGCCCAGTGGTCAGCCTACTTACGCTTTCCAGGTAGCCCCAGATTCCTTATGAGGACCCGGCCTCCCGGCATGAGCTGGGAGAACCGCACCCTTTGATCACACCTCCTTTTCTTTCCTTGATTCTGTTTGGTGGCCGCAACCTCTGCTAATTCATAAGTCTTTTTCAGCTCCCTTCTCATACCAGACACATACTTCAGATAAGTCTTCAGTGGCAGGTCATCCTCACCAGTCCCAAAACTAAGGTCAATGGGTAACCTCGCTTTGAGCCCTAACATCAGATAATATGGCGAGTACCCGATAGTTTCATTTGTGTACAGTTGTAGCAGTGGACCAGATGTCCAATAGGTTGACTCCACTTGTTCTTCTTGCTGATTTCCAAGTTCTGTCCATGTCTAGCAAGGTCCGATTAAACTTCTCAGTTGGGCATCACCCTGTGGGTGATATGGTGTAGGCCTCGACTTCTCAACTCTGAGCATGCTCAGTAACTCATGGATGAGCCTACTCTCGAAATCCTGTCCCTGATGACTTTCACCCCTGGGGCAGGAACGCTCACCCACTCTTCGTCCCTGTCCAGCCCTTCATGCGCACGTCGGGGCAAAGCATCAGCATCAATGCTCCTACTTCCCGGCTGGTACTTCAGGCTGAAATCATAGGCAGAAAATGCCATCAGCCATTGATGGCCTGTGGTATCCAAATTCACTGAGGTCTGGATATAAGTTAGGGGATTGTTGTCCATCCTCAGCTCAAACTTGGCACCACAGAGGTAGTCACTAAACTTATCCACCACTGCCCATTTCAATGCCAGGAACTCCAACTTGTGTGTGGGATAGTTTTTCTCAGAGGACGACAGACTCTGGCTGACAAAAGCAACATTCTTCAACCCGGTGCCCTGATTCTGATACAGGTTTGCCCCTAAGCCCACCCTGCTGGAATTTGCATGCAGTACATATGGCAATCAGGGGTCTGCAAAAGCCAGAACAGGTGCCTGAGTCAGCCGCTCCTTCAGCTGCAGAAAGGCCTCTTCACATTTCACATCCCACCTCGCTCCAAAAGGCTCCAAGGGGCTATAGTATTCTTTATCATCCTCTCCTTTTGTCCAACCTTTCTTCCCCAAGGGAGGGTAAACACACAGAAGCTGATTTAAAGCATATTCCTTCACGAACTTCCACTTGTAACCACAGTATCCAAGGAATGAGTATAAGGTGCTCAAAGTCTGGTGCCTTGGTCATGTGGTCACCACCTGTAGCTACTCCATGCTATGAGATAATGTGCCCAATGTAGCTGACAGACATCTTGCCGAACTGACACTTGTCCAGGGAAAGTTCTAACCCTAGGCTTTCAGCATTAGCCTCACTTCATGTTCCTCCAAGGTGGACCCAAACACTATGAGGTCATCCAGATAAACCAATACCTCATGCAAGGTCATATCACCTACTATTTTCTCCATGACACGCTAGAAGGGTGCAGGGGCTCTATATCCCAGTGGATATATAAATGCTGTTTTTTCTTTGCAATATCCACTCCTCAGATCCAGCACACTGAACCACTTCACACCACTCAGACAGGCCAGCACATCTTCGATCCTCAGGACCATACGCTGGTTCAGAGTCCTATAGTCCACATAAATCCAAACCTTCCCATTCTTCTTCCTGGCCACTACTATTGGAGACACAAAGGGGCTTCTGGACTCAGTGATGATCCTAGCCTCCTTGAACTTACACAAATGCTGCTGAATGTCTTCCACCTCAGGGGCCAATTTGCCACAACCTTTCTCTGAACACGGTGTCCTCGGTCACCCGGATAGTGTGGTATGTGCTCTTGGAACAACCCACATCAAACTTGTCAGTGGAAGAGACGTTTTCCAGCTTCAATATCTTCTCCATCAACCTGCTCTTACAACCCGCAGGTACCGTGGAATCCCCAAAGTTGAATGACTCAGCATTCTGACTCAGAATGACTTTTGCAGATAGTTTCTCCCTGGTTTGCCTTACGTGGACACTAGACATTGCCATCACTGGGAAGAGATGTTCCAGGGGCATCTTGTTTGCCTGTACAACTGAGGCTTTCTGCAGTTTGGGCCTCACCAGTACCCTAGCAGGCATGCCTGACTCCTCTTTGTGGTCTTCCAGAGCACCTACCAAGAGGCTCCCACCCTCAGGCATTCCAGGAAATTTGGGGTTTCCCATCACTCTTGCCACTTCCTCAGGCTGTAACACAATTGACTTGGACTGGGTGAACCACACAGTCCCTCGTCTAAACTCATTGTCTGGCCCAATGCAGCCACAGACTTCCTCAAGAGCGGCTCAAAACAGCAGGTGGATAGACCATGTCTTCAGAAAACTCTCTCCTTGCAGGTTCCCATTATCCTCCTCACAATAGGAGTGCCCCTCTGAAACCTCCAGCTTCACTGACAAATAACCATCATATGGATGCAGTAAGACTCCAGATCTCTGGGGCACTGAGTGGCATCAATGGTAAATGCATCAAATACTGTTTGTAAAATGAACAGTACCTGCGACCCTGAGTCAAGTATGGCTGAAGCATAAATACCCTCTATCCATAGCGATACACTGGAGCCTGGCCCCACTAAGCCTTCAGGAATAGGGATTTTTCCTTAGGGTGTTCCTTGATATATTGCTGGGAATGTGTTCCTCTGGAGATGGCAGGCCGTCACTTCACTGGGTCTCTTTTAAGTTTTTCCAACGTCTCTCTCCACTTAGGTACCTGGGGGCTCACTCTCCAAGGAGTTTCCCGTCATTCACACTCCCGACTGAAGTGTCCTTCTTCACCACAGTTATAAGTGATAACACCAGCTGCTCCCCTTCTCATTGGATCCTGGCTGCTCCCCTTCTCATTGGACCCTGGCTGCTCCCCTTCTTGTTGGACCCTGGCTGCTCCCCTTCTCATTAGACCCTGGCTGCTCCCCTTCTTGTTGGACCCTGGCTGCTCCACTTCTCATTGGATCCTGGTGCTCCCCTTCTCATTGGATCCTGGCTGCTCCCCTTCTCATTGGACCCTGGCTGCTCCCCTTCTCGTTGGACCCTAGCTGCTGTCCTTATCATTGGGTCCTGGCTGCTCCTTTTCTCATTGGACCCTGGCTGCTAGCAGCCCCCTGCATTGTCTGTCCCCTTAGAGATTCGGCCTTCCTATCAGCTCCACCATACAGGGTGGGCCACTCCCGCTTATAGTAACCAGGACATCTCAGTTCTCAACTCTGCCACAAGCTCCTCTACCACTTCCCCAGGAGCCGACTATCCATGGTCACTTCAACACAGGGGACCAATACTGAGGACTGTACCCTGCCAATGGAGGCCTGCCATGCCTCCAACGTATTCTCCTCCTCTCGTACTTCTTTGATCAGCTCAACAAACGAGGGAAGTGGGTACATCTTATGAGACAGTTGGAGACTCCAGGCAATCAGGTTTTGGGGCTGGGCACCTTTCACTATTTGATCCATCCTTAACTGATCCACCGCAGCCATCTGGATGGCCACTCTACACCACAAGCAATTTAGCTGCCTCTCCAACCAAAGGTGTAGGCAGAAAGCTTCTCCCCCTTCTCCAGACACATGTTCTGAAACATCGTCATGAGCTCCATTGGGCTTCCTGTCTCACCAAACACCTTCTCTTGTGTTTGCATGTAGTTCGCAGAAGTAGCAAGGGGGTTCCCTGACTTCATGGCTCTCACATTGTCAGCAGCTCACCCTCTCAAACTTTCAAGCAATCACTGTCATTTTACATCATCAGAGCATTGCCACTCATCTGACAACTGAGGTCTGCTCCGCCCAAGCCTCATACTCCTCTTCCTCTTTAGGGGTGGAACAGGCGGAGTCTATGATAGCTTGGTCATTTATCCATTTATTTGCCAGGGAGGTAAGGACCACTACTAACTCAGGATTATCACTTCTTACTGGGGGGATATTCCAAATCAAACCACTCCTTCCCCTTGCCTGGCAGAAACGAGAGCACCCTGTCTTTGAAGTCTCCGCCTCCAGCTACGGAGACTCGATGCAATTCGGCCCACTCCCCTACACTCTCCTCCTCCTGGAAAGTATGGACAACCTACGGCCCCTCCTCTCCCGGGGCACCAATAGCACCAGGCAGTTCCTCTGCCGTTACATCAACGCTAGTCTGGACTAAAACAAAGCCTTTGTCCGCCATTTTATCAAACCTCTGCTCCACAATTGTATCTGTTCCTACGGCTTTAACAGTAGTTAAAGTTTGAATTAACAATTCATCAGGATACGAATGTCTACCCCACTCAACACGCACACATTTGTTACCAGTAACCTCGTGGATTCACACCACCGCTCGACCACGGCAGCTTCCATAACCACGTACCATAATCACTTTACCAGACAATAGTTTTGCACAGACTTAAACACACAGCCTACTGGATCAATGCTCAGGGCAATCACACAGCATCCAATGAAATCGGTCCCGAATGAAACACTCTGGTTCCATTAGCTGCATAAGTCGAAGGAAGACAGTCTCCGGCCCCACCAAACCTGTGGGATTGAAATGCAAGCCCTCCCCGAAACCCCTTTTTTGTGTGGACGCTGCGTGATTTGTTACCCTCTCACAAATAAGTACCATGAAATAACAGACAGTGCACCACATACAATTAAACAATTCAGCTTTATAATACTTAATTTGACTAAAGGGTTAGTAAAGAAAAAGCAAAAATAAAGAAAAGGGCCCACTTTAATGAACCAGTCAAATGTGCACAAGTTGGAGCTCATGGTTTCCCCTTCACTGATCCTCCTTCGATCTCCCGGGCCGGCGTCAAATCATGGCCCTGCTCTGGGTTGAATCCTATGACCTCTTCTCTCCGGCGTCTCCTCCCTTCACCTCCCGCCGAACAAAAGACCCATCTCACCCGGTGTCAGGTACACAACATGAAAACACACTCCTTTCATTGGACAGGTCACATTCCAAAGCCCCCGTTATCTCTGACCATAACCCAAACACTGCTTCTACAGAAAGACCATTATGGTAGCAGTGAAACCCTTTCCAGGGTGGTACAAGCACATGCCACAATATAAAACCCTGAAATTCATTTTCTTAAGCCCAATAAATCCAATAGAATAATACCATGAACAGAGGCAATGAAAGACTGCACTGACTTGCAGTTCAAACTGTGTAAATACAAAAATAAATGAATAAATAATAATAAATAAATAAGAAATGCATATTGAGAATTTGAGATGAAGATACCTTGAAAGTGAGTCCACAGGTTGTGGGAACACTGTAGTGAAAATACACGATAGAGTTGAAGCTCATAACGAGGTAGATTGTGAGGCCAAGAGACCAACATACCGTGCAGAGGGTCCATTCAAGAGTCTGATACCATGCAGTAGAAGCTGTCCTTGAGCTTTTATCACAGTCTGAATCTGATAGTATCTGCTTTCAAACTTTTGTGTCTTCTGCTCGATGGGAGAGGGCAGAAGAGAGAATAGTGAATGGCCAGAAGTCTTGGTACATGTTGGTACCAATGACATAGATAGAAAAAGGGAGGAGGTCCTGAAGAGACATTCAGGGAGTTAGGTAGAAAAACAGGACCTCCAGGGTAGTAATCTCAGGATTGCTGCCTGTTCCACGTACAAGAAGAGCACAATCAGGCATATTAATGCGTGGCTGAGAGACTGGTGTAGGGGTAAGGCTTTGGGTTCCTGGATCAATGGGGCCTCTTCTGGGGGAGGTATGAACTGTACAAAAAGGATGGGTTACACCTGAATCCTAAAGGGTCCAATATCCTAGCAGGGAAGTTTAATAGAGCTTTTTGAGACACCTGATTTGCATATTTTGGCTTTTACTTCTCTCATAGCTAGGAAGATGTTCTTGCGTAAATGGAAGGATGCTGTTCCGCCTACTCAGGCTCAATGGTTGTGGGATGTTATGTCATGCTTAAATTTAGAGAAGATCTGATGTTCAGTTTTTGAATCTAGCCAAGACTTTTATACATTGCGGGGACCATTTTTGAGTTACTTTCAAAACCTTTGATTTGTTATAAAAGTACAGATAGTGGCTAATAAATACATTTTATTATATGATAAGGATTTTTTTCCCTTTTCTCTTGCTTTTCCTAACAGCTCTGACTTTGGTAGAGGGTTTAGATTTTTTTCTGTATAACAAAATTATTATATTTCAATATTACAATTTAATTTAATTTTATGAATACAGGGTTTTGTGATAGTATTTGCATTTTTAATACAATGTATTTGGTACTTTTTTCTTTTTTTCTTTTGACTTATAATATATATCTTCTTGTACTCTGTATTCCTTTATGCAGAAACTAATAAAAATATTGAAAGAGAATAGAGCTGTTAGGGAGGGTTTAAACTAATTTGGCAGGAGGATGGGAACCAGAGTGATAAGGCTGAGGAAGGAGAAAACAAAAATAAGTCAATGATAACGTGCAACAGAGATGATAGAAAGGACAGAAAGGAGATGAGACATAATCACAGACAGTGGGATGAATTTCAAGGCAATAGAGACATGGTGCAATTAAAATAGAAAGCAACAAATACTGAACTGAAAGTGCTAAAGGGACACTAGCAGGAAAGTCAGCAGAGCAGCAATGGCTGGAGTTTCTGCGAAAAATGAGGGAAGTGCATGACAGATCTGTTCCAAATAAGAAGAAATTTTCGAACGGAAGAAGGACATTGCCTTGGCTGACAAGTGAAGTCAGAGCCAAAGTAAAAGCAAAAGAGAGGGCATTTAAGGAAGCCAACTCTAGTGGGAAGATAGAGGATTTGGGAACTTTTAAAAACTTGCAGAAGGAAACTAATAAGGTAAATAGGAAGGAAAAGATGAATTATGCAAAGAAGCTGGCAACTAATATCGAAGAAGATACTAAAAGCTTTTTTAAGTATATAAGAGTAAAAAAGAATTGAGGGTAGATATAGGACCAATAGAAAATGAAGCTGGAGATATTCCAATGAGAAATGCAGAGATGGCGGAGGAGTTTTTGCATCAGTCCTCACAGTGGAAAACATCTGCAGTATACCGAACATTCAAGATGTCAGCAAAGTGAAGTTTGTGCAGTGAAAAGGTGCTCAGGAAGCATAATTGTCTGAGGGCGGAAATATCTCCTGGACCTGATGGAATGCACTCTTGGGTTCTGAAGGAAGTAGCTGGGGAGATTGTAGAGGCATTAACAATGTTCTTTCAAGGATTGATAGATTTTGGCATTGTACTGTATGACTGGAAAATCGCAATAGTTACTCTGCTATTTAAGAAGGGTGGGAGGCAGCAGAAAGGAAACTATAGACCTGTTAGCCTGACATCAATGGTGGGGAAGTTGTTGGAATCGATCGTTAGGTTTTGACATTACGGAATACCTGGAGGCATATGACAAAATAGGCTAAAGCCGGCATGGTTTCCTGAAAGGAAAATCCTACCTGACAAGCATACTGCAATTTTTTGAGGAAATTACAAGCATGGAAAGACAAAGGAGATGTAGTAAATGCGGTGTACTTGGATTTTCAGAAGGCCTTTGACAAAGTGCCACACATGAGGTCGCTTAGCAAGGTAAGAGCCCATGGAATTACAGGGAAGTTTCCAGCATTGGTGAAGCATGGGCTGATCAGCAGAAGACAGAAGGTGGAAATAAAGGGATCCTATTCTGGCTGGCTGCTGGTTACCAGTGGAGTTCTACAGGAGTCAGTGTTGGGACCACTGATTTTTACGATGTACGTCAATGACTTGGACTATGGGATTAATGGATTTGTGGCTAAATTTGCCGATGAAACAAAGATAGGTGGAGGAGCGAGTAGTGTTGAGGAAACAGAGAGCCTGCAGAGAGACTTAGATAGTTTAGGGGAATGGACAATGAAGTGGCAAATGAAATACAATGTTGGAAACTGTACGGTCATGCACTTTGGTGGAAGGAATAAACGAGCAGACTATTGTTTAGATGGAGACAGAATTCAAAATGTAGAGATGCAAAGGGACTTGGGAGTCCTTGTGCAGGATACCCTAAAGGTTAACCTCCAGGTTGAGTTGATGGTGCAGAAGACAAATGTGATGTTTCATTCATTTCTAGAGGTATAAAATATAAGAGCCGGGGTGTGATGTTGAGGCTCTATAAGGCACTCGTGAGACCACACTTGAAGTATTCTGTGCAATTTTGGACTCTTTATATTAGAAAGCATATACTGACATTGGAGAGGGTTCAGAGAAGATTCAAGAGAATGATTCCAGGAATGAGAGGGTTACTGTATGAGGAACGTCTGGCAGCTCTTGGGCTGTATTCCCTGGAGTTCAGGAGAATAGGGGGGGGGGTGAATCTCATAGAAACCTTCCAAATGTTAAAAGGCCTGAACAGATTAGATAAGGCAAAGTTATTTCCCAGGGTAGGGGATTCTAGGACAAAAGGGTATGACTTCAGGAATGAAAGGCGTCCACTTAGAACAGAGATGCAGAGAAATTACTTTAGTCAGAGGGTAATAAATCTGTGGAATTTGTTGCTGTGGAAGCCAAGTCATTAGGTGTATTTAAGGCAGAGATAGATAGGTTCTTGATTAGCCAGGGTATCAAAGGGTATGGGGAGAAGGCAGGGGAGTGGGGATTGGATCAGCCCATGATTGAATGGCAGTGCAGACTTGATGGGCCAAATGGCCTACTTCTGCTCCTATATCTTATGGTCTTCTGGTCTTATGGCCAGGATGGGTGGGATCATCAATAGCGCTTGCTTCTTCACTAAGGCATTGAGAAGTATAGATAGAGTCGATTGAGGGGAGGCTGGTTCCTGTGACAGGCTGAGCTGTGTCCACAGCACTCTGCAGTTTGTTATGGTCACATGCAAAGCCGTTGTAGTCACGGTGTAGTTGGAAGTGTTTCATAACATGTGTAGGATGGAAGCGTTATATTGATCTTGGAGTAGTTTTGAAGGTTGGCACAACATTGTGGGTTGAAGGGCCTGTGCTGTTCCATGTTGTAGATGCTGAAGAGCTGGCATTGACCTCCTGCCTGAGAAATGTCAGTTCACAAAACCTCAACACTATTTATTTCAACAGGCCTGATGAATCAGCACTGTGCTTCCTCTGTGGTGGCCATTTGAAATTCATTGCTGGGGAAGTTGAACACAAAAGTCAGGAGGTATTGTTTCATGGAATTATAATGAAAAAGAGTACAGAAACAGGTCCTTCATCTCACTTCTTCTGAGTCAACCATTAAGCATCCAATGTCATTCATCTTCCCTGAACAGATTTGATTATCCATACATTCCCAATATGAGTCATAGAGTCACACAGTAATAAAACACAGTCCCTTCAGCACAACTCATTCGTGCCAACTTTGGTGCTCACCAAGCTTGGCACATTTGGCTCATTTCCCTAAGTAAACACCTCTGATCTATTACCTATTCAAATCGTTTATCAATTGTTATTGTTCCTGCCACAGCAGTTCACACCATATGCGCGCCAACCTATGTGAGATGCTTGACACTCCAGTCCCAATTAAAACTCTCACCTCTCACCCTAAACCCATGCTCTCTAGTTTTTAGTTCCCCTTCCCAGGGAAAAAAAGAGACTGTGCAATCTCCCTATCTACACCCCTTATCATTTAATACTTCTCTGTAAGATCATTCCCTCATCTCCGATGTGCCAAGGAATTAAGTCCAAGCCTGCACTGTCTCATCCGATAACTTGTTCCACAGGGTTCAACCCAAGGGAATACAAGATGTTCTTCCTCTAGTTTGTATTTAGCCTTCCTTTCTCAGTGAGGACAGATATATCCGTGTGGGAATTCAGTCCAGATGAAGGAACTCAACCTTTATTAATGCAGCCTGATTTGCTTAGTCCTTCTGATGTTAATTCTTTGGCTCCATGTTCCAAAAACCTTTGACAAGGTACCACACATGAGGCTGCTAAACAAGAAAAGAGCCCATGATGTTACAGCAATGACACAAGACATAAGACTGGCTGTCTAGTGGAGGCAAAGAGTGGGAATAAACAGACCCTTTCTGATCAGTTGCTGATGGCTGCTGATGTCCCATAGGGTCTGCGTTGGGACCATTTCTTTTCACTTTATGCATCAGTGATCTGGATGGTGGAGTTGGTGGCTCTGTGGCCAGGTTTGAGGATAATACAAAGATAAGTTGGGGGTGGGTAGCCAGTGTTGAAGAAGCAGGGAATGTACAGAAGGGCTTGGATAGATTAGAAGAATCAGCAAATAAGTGGCAAATGGAATGCAGTGTAGGGAGGTGTACGGTCATGCACGTTGGTAGAAGGATTAAAGGACTAAATGGGGAGTGAATTGAGAAATCAATGATCAAAGAGTCTTGGGAGACCTAATGCAGGATTGAGACAGCAGAAATGAAGGAAAATGTAACGTTAGCATTGATTTCAAGCGGACTTAAATATGAATGCAAAGATGTAATGCCGAGGCTTTATGAGGCATTGGTCAGCCCACATGTGAAATTATGTGAGCAGTTTTGGGCCCCTAATCTAAGAAAACATGTGCTGGCATTGGAAAGGGTCCAGAGGAGGTTCACAAGGATTATTCCTCCATCACTCATTCAACATGGTCGTGCTCCTTTTCTCTGTTAATAAAAACCTATGGTTATTTACTCTACTTCCAGTCTCCTAGAGTTATTGATAGTGCATCAGGTGTATGGTCCTATTCCTGCATCTGCAGTCTCTTGAGAGTTTCTAGAATGAGGGGTTTGATTGAACAGACTGGGCATGCAGCTGCCAGCAATTAAATGTCTGAGAGAGGACTTGGAGAGGAGATGGAAACATTGATATTGCCACATCAACCCTGACAGAGTGAAAAGCCTTTGTTTACTATGCCATCCGGACAGATCGTGCGATACACAAGTACATCCAGGGACCAAACCAAAAACAAAGACTGCAAGAGGTAGTGTCGCTATTACAGAGAAAGTGCAGAAGGGGAAATAACCTGCAAGGGGAAAGTGCAGAAGGGGAAATAAACTGCAAGGGGAAATAATCTACTGCAGGGTAGATTCGAAGATCACGAGAACCTATTTGACAGAATTAATGTGGAGATATTTTCCCCTGTGGGAGAATTTAGAACTGTTGAAAAATAAGCTGTGACCCATTTAACACAGAAGAGGCAGAGGGTTGTTAGTCTTTGAATCTTTCTATCCAATGGCTGGTAGAGACAGAATCTTTGCTTTTGTGGGCGATCAAAGTTCAGTGGTGTTGTAAAGCTGCAGCAGGTAGGCTGAAGTCTACCATTGTGACCTCAATCCAATGATCTGTGAGCAGAGCAGCAGTCTCTGTTCAATATGTCTTTCTGTGGAACGAGCTGCTGGAGGAAGTGGTTCCGGCTGGTTCATTAAATATATTTCAACAACTTTTGGACAGGGTTCAGAGGGGGGCATGAGAAAAACCTGGCAAATACACTAGCTTTGATAGGCACATTGCTCAACACAGATTGGTTGGGTTGAATGGCCTGTGTCTGTGTTGTATGAGTCTATAATTCCTGCTCCTCATCCATATTGTCATATGTATCCTGTGTGGCCATTTTAATAGGTATGATCTGTACGTAGTAATGTGGCCACTGAGTATACAGTATGTTCTGTGTCAGCTGCTTTAGCCCCTCCACTTCAAGGCTCGACATGTTGTACATTCAGAGATGCTCTTCTGCACAACACTGTTGTAATGTGTCTATATACCAGTTACTGTCACCTCCCTGTCAGCTTGAACTGGTCTGACCATTCTCCTCTGACCTCTCTCATTAAGTGTGTATTTGTCCACAGAACTGTCACTCACTGGATGTTTTATTTTGTTTTTCACACCACTATCTGTAAACTCCAGAGACCATTGTGCATGAAAGCTCAGGGGATCACCAGTTTCTGATATACTCAAACCACCCACTCTGGCACCAACAATAATTCCACAGTCAACGTCCCTTAGATCACATTTTGTCCCCATTATGATGTTTGGTCTAAACAACTACTGAACCTCTTGACCATGTCTGCATGCTTTGTGCATTGAGTTACTGACACGTGACTGGCTGATTTGATATTTGCATCATCGAGCAGCTATACAGGGTGTACAACTGAGCTTATATTGCTCCTGTATTTATTCCCCAGGAAACACACAAATGGAGACATGGTAATGTCTTTATCCCCACAATGGCAATTTGAATAAAGTCTCTGCTTTATTTTAGTTGTTCATAGAACATTTGTACAGGTGACAGTGTCTGTCCACATTCTCTGTTACAAAGGCACACTTCCTCACCAAACTGGTGAAGTCAGTTCACAGTGAATTATCTTCATGTGCAAGTCAGGGTTTAACAGGCCTTACAAACACAAGGTGAAATAGTCTAAATAACTCTGATAAATACATTATAGTGTAATTAAATAATAGAAAAATAATTTAAATGATCAACATATTTAGCATGATCCTGTAATTTAACAATTAACTGATATAACACACACTGAATGTTGTAAAGCAAAAACAAAGTATGAGTGGATTTTATCGCTCAAAAGAGCTGAAAGAATATGTAAGTTGCTGGTTAATTGCCAGAACAGGCTCAGTGGGCTGAAAGGTCTGTTTCTGTGTCGAGTGACTGGATGATTCAATGGGTCAGGCAGCATAGACAGAGAATACAAGTCAGTGTAGCTCGGGAACAGGGCTCTGGAGGGCTGGTAATGAAGGTGAGCTCAGAACTTAAAATATAGAACAGAACAGTACAGGAACAGGCCATTCGGCCCACAATGTCTGAGATTTCTCTCCAGTCCCAGCACATTCATGCTTTGACTAAATGCCTCTGTTACATCTGCTTCTACCAGCCCAGCAGCTGTTCTGAAGCAGCCAGAGATTCGGGTGGGATTGGGGAACACGGAAGGAGTGTGGGAATCAGTGTCCTAATGAGTTATTGTGTGAGACCCTCCAACATAATCAGATATCATTTATCGGATAGCGGACATCGGAATTACAGTTTACATTAATCAACATGTAATGATTCAATATCAGACAAATACACGCATGATATGTTTACAAAACCACAGCTGGGCGAGACTGAATATGTTTAGTCCACGGGCCGATACTGCTGGGGGATCGTTATACGTTGGCTGGTTCCATTTCACATGCCCAGCTGGGAATACTCAATGGGGCATCGCAGGGCAAAGAAGGTCTCCCACAGGTCTCTCCACAGAAGCCGGTGGATGCAGTGAGCTTCGGTGGCTGTAGACGCAGTCGAGAAGAAGATGTCACCAGACCAAGCCTGGTCACTGGGTCTGCTCGTTTCCACCGGACTGAGGCCGGGCTCGTTCTCGATCGCACAGTACACTTGTAGGATGACCACGGAGAGGAAGATGAAGAACAGTTTCTTTGCCAGGTCAGTCTGAGCAGGAACCTTCCTGATCTAACAGGGAAGAGAAGCAGATGGTAAAGCATTGAAATTAATTTTTGAAATGAATAACAATCTTGAAAAGCATGTAGAAGAAACACATTAGAGATTTAATTACCTAAATTGATGGCATTAAAAACAAAGTTTTTCACTGACATGTTACAATAAGAAACCAATAAACTAAATTGGAGAAGAGTATAGCACAGGAACAAACCCTTCTTCCCACAGTCACTGTGTCACACACACAAATTACACAGATCCCTTCCGCCTGAACCTCATTCATTTCCTTTCACTCTCTGCATTTTTATGTACCTATCTAATGGCCTCTTGGACAACTATCATATCAATTTCCTCATTTTCTCCTGACAGTAGGGTCCAGGTACCCACCACTCTGTGCGGGGATGGGAATTGTACCTGAACCTGGTTCTTGGTTCTATACTTTTGCTGTGAGATCACAGGCTGTATCATTACTCATTGAAGCAAGGGATAACTACCGCTCGTGTAGAAAGTGTCTGCACAAATAATCCGCTGTTCTTAGCAACTAAAATAGACTTCAGTGTTTAAGATTTGAGAGGGAAAATAAATCAGCTGTGATGGAACGGTGCAGAAGACTCGGTGCGCCGAATGGACTGATTCAGCAACAATATTTTATGCTCTAAAACATCTCTCTCTCTCTCTCTCTCTCTCTCTCTCACACACACACACACACACACACACACACACACACACACACACACACAAACACGTCTATTTATCTATCAATATTCTCTCTCTACTATCCCTATCGTGCATACGGATCTCTCAAATCATTTACACGGTGGACAGTCGATGTTTCGGGTCGAGACCCTGGATTGGGTCTCGTCTCGCCGGAATGGTCGACTGCCTGACCCGCTGAGTTCCTCCACCAGTTTAATTTTTTTTCTCTTTTCTTAGTCCGAGATTGTCTCACGATTATACTCAGTCGCTCACTGAACTATAACCTTGTCATCTCTCCAGTCAGACGGACATCAGCCTTACCGGGTGAACGGGGTAGAGAACTCGCCGCCTGCGCTTCTTGCCTGGGACTCTGGGTTTCGGCTCGGTGATGGGCTCGAAGTTGAAGATCAGACTCTGGTCCTCGGTGTAGGAGACGGGCGCCATTCCCGGCCGCTCGGTGTACCCTCTCGCCAAGCACATACTAAGACTTTTTTAAACTATCCAAAATAATTATAAATTTTGCAAAAGAATTAACGACACGTACGGTGCTGTGTTCGAAATGCAATCACTCCCTCCTCCGCTGTCTGGTTATAGATACCAGGGTTGGGGGCGGGGCCGTGGATGACATCTACCACTCTCTGCCCTGATTGGGTGCTCGAACCCGCGCCTGACAAGCAGAATTTGATTGATGTTTTCCGGCATCAACCGGATGATCGCGGAGGCGCAGCGGGTAGTGGGTCTGGCTCGCAGCTGCAGGAAGCCCGGTTCGATTCCGAACCCCGGGAATACCGGTGTGATAATCACACGATCTGCTCAAATCTGACCTCCCCCGGGAGTCCCAGTTTCCCCCAGCATCCCGAAGGCGCGGGGTGGAAGGCAGATTGGCTGACGTGTGTAATTGTGAATGGGGGAGAACTGCGTGAGAAATTAGTGTTGTAGAGTCAGATGATTTATTTACCCAGAAACATTGATACTTGTCCCTTATAACATATACTCTGACATCAGAACTTTGCATTCTATTTAGAAAGATTCAAAAGTAATTGTTCTCTTTACTTTGTCACATCTATTATGTTTATGATATTCTTGCAAATGCTGTTTATCTGACGCTCTGCGCGGGTGAGGCTGCTGCAGGTAATGTTTTCCTTGTACCTGGGCAGGTGACAATGAACACTTTGATTTTGACTTCACATTCAAGAGACTGTTATGCAGGACCCGGAAGCAGCCGACAAAAGGCATGGGGGCAGAATCAGTCTATTTGGCTGATCGAGTCTACCACGCCATTGAATCATAGCTGATCCATTTCTCCCCTCCTCACCCCACTCCCCGTAACATTTGATGCCGTGTCAAATCAAAAATCAACCAACCAGTGCCTTAAGTACACCCAACGACATGGCTTCCAGAGCTGACTGTGGTAAAATAAAGCTCCAGAAATTCACAATCCTCTGGCTAAAGAAATTTATCCGCGTCTGTATTTCAAATGGACGCCCTTCTATCCTGAGGCTTGTCCTCTTGTCCTAGACTCCCATACCAAGGGAAGCACCCTTTCCACATCTACTCTATGCAGCTCTTTCAACATTCAAAAGTTTTCAGTGAAATCCTCCCTCATCCTTCTAAATTGCACCGAGTACAGTCTGGTATCCTGTCACGCACACATCAATAATAAGCAAATGCTATGAGAAGCTGGTCAAGGACTACATCTGCAGCTTGCTGCCACACACACTGGACCCCCTACAGTTCACCTACAGACACAACTGATCAACAGAGACATAATAGGCACAGCTCTACACACCGTCCTTACACATGTGGAGAAGAATGATGCTTATGTGAGACTACAGTTCAACATTCAACAACATAGTTCCCTCCAGGTTCGAAAAGAAGCTCAGAGATCTCAACCTTCACCCTGCCTTGTGCAGCTGGATCCTGGACTTGCTGTCAGATCGCCCGTAGGTGGTAAGAGTGGTCTTCCTCACCTTTGCCCCTCTGACCCTCAGCACAGGTGCCCCTCAGGGCTGTGTACTAAGCCCCCTCCTTTACTCTATGTATACCCATGCCTGTGTCACCACCCGCAGCTCCAATCTGCTAACTGAATTTGCAGACAGTACAAAACTGACTGGCCTTATCTCAAATAATAATGGGACAGCCTAGAGAGAAGTCATCACTCTGACACAAGGATGTCAAGAAAACAACTTCTCCCCGAATGTCACAAAAGCAAAGGAGCTGGTTGTGGGCTACAGGAGGAATGGAGACAGGCTAACCCCTATTGACATCAATGAATCAGGGTTTGAGAAGGTGAACAGCTTTAAGTTCCTGGGCACAAACATCACCAAGGCTCTCGCATGGTCTGTGCAAACCGGCTGTGTGGTGAAAACAGCACAACAATGCCTCTATCAGTTCAGACGTTTGAAGAAGTTTGGTATGGGCCCCTAAATCCTAAAAACTTTCAGGTGGGGCACAATTGAGAGCATCCTGACTGGCTGCATCACTGCCTGGTATGGAAACTGTACTTCCCCCAATTGCTGGGCTCTGGCGCATCTGTAGAGGTAAATTCCCGCTATTCATGATATTTACAAAGACGGGTGTGTTTAAAGGGCATGACAAGAAAAACAAAGGCTTTTAATCTTATTTTATCAATAACAAAATTTCCCTCAATGTCTAATGGCTGCAGGAATCTGGAGTGTGGTCTTTCATCACAGAGCCTTTGTACTGGCTGCTCTGAGCTCCAGTACATCCCTCAGCACATAGTTTCGAACCCTGGGTTGTGGCAGTCGGCAGCATTCCCTTATAGACAACTCTTTGTGTGAGCAGACCAACAGTTTTGCACATGCAACCTGGAACATTACAGCACAGTACAGACCATTTGCCCATGATGTTGTGCTGATCTTTTAATCTACTACTCTAAGATCAATCTAACCCATCTCTCACATAGGCCTCTATTGTTCTACCATCCATTTGTCTCTTCAACAGTTTGTTATGTATCTGCCTCCACCACGACACCTGGTAGGATGTTCCACACACCTACCACTCTGTACTAAAAACATACCTCTGACATCCACACTTATACTTTCCTCCAAACAACTTTAAATGTTGCCCCCACATATTATCCATTTCTGCCCTGAGAATAATTGTCTCTGAGCTTTCCACTTTGTCCCTGCCTCTTATCATCCTTTACATTTCTATCAAATCACTTGGGCAGACCAAAGACAAACAAGAGAAAATCTGCAGATGCTGGAAATCCAAGCAACACACACAAAATACTGGAGGAACTCGGCAGGCCTGCCAGCATCTATGGAAAAGAGTACAGTCGATGTTTCGGGTCAAGACCCATTGACAGGACTGAGGAAAAAAAGCTGAGGAGTAGAGTTAAAAGATGGGGGAGAGGAGAGAGAAGGCTCTCAACCATCACAAATTCTCACCGCTGATGTAGACAGGATCACGTGCACCACCCTCTTCCTGAAGACAATGACTGGGTTTTTGTTCTGCTGTATTTCAGGGGAAGGTTGTTGCCATGACGCCATGTCACTATGCAATCTCCTTCCTGTCGTCCTACTCCGTAAAGAATGCCACCCTCATGTCAGTGATCACATAACTAGAAATAAAGTGGATAGAACCAGGGGATTGCCAAATGTAGACTACAAGGGGACACAGCCAGGGGTAAAGGGGAGGCAAATATATTAGATACAAGAAGGTCTTAGATAGGAGGATGAATGAGGCAAATGAGGGGCCATGAAGGAGGAAATCTTGGCCCATGTACCTGCACACAAAAACCTCTGACCCGCGTGGTTATTCAAATCCACCAGCACTTCCTCAGACACCATGGACATATGTGCACCAACATATGTGAGATGTATTTGACCCTCATGCCCCTTTTAAATCTTTCATATCTCACCCTAAGCCAGGGCTTTGTAGTTTTTATTTTCCTTTCCTAGAAAAAAAGACATTGGATTCAACTTCATAATTTCATCCTTCTCTGTAAGATCACCCCCTCATCTCCTACGTTCCAAGGAATAAAGTCCAAGCCTCATCATATAACTTGTTCCACTGGGTTCGAACACTGGGTTCCACTGGCTGTTCCTCCAGTTTATACTTTCTCATTGATGGTGGCTGTGGATATATATATCCATGTATGAAGGCAGTCCAGAGGAAGGGTCTCAGCTGCTCACTTCCCTTTTAAGATGCTGCCTGACCTGTTTAGTCCTTCTGGTGTTTGCTGTCTGGCTCCAGATTCTGAAAGCCTTTGACAAAGCTCCACACACAAGGCTGCTAAACAAGAAAAGTGCCCATGAGGTTGTAGGAAAGCTAATAGACAGAAGACTGACTGAAGATTGGTGGAGGCAAAGATTGGGAATACAGTAATAGGCCACTTTCTGATTGGTTCCTGATGACTACTGGTGTCGCACAGTTTCTGCTTTGGGTCGATTTCTTTTCAGACTAGACATCAGTGATCTGGATGATGGAATAGATGGCTCTGCAGCAAAGTTTACAGAAGATGCAAAGGTAGGTGAAAGGGCAGCCAGCGTTGAGGAAGCAGAAATGTTTGGACAGATCAGAAGATTCAGCAAAGCAGTGGCAAGTGGAATTCAGTGAAGGGAAATGCATGGTCATGCACATTGGTAGAAAGACAAAATTACTTTCTAAATGAGGAGCAAAATGAGCAAAGAGAGATTCATGGGGACTTGGGAGACCCAGTTCAGGCTTGAGTCAGCAGGAAGGAAGGGAAATGCAGTGTTATCTTTGATATTGATAGGATTGGAATATAAAAGCAATTTTTTAATGCTGAGGCTTTATAAGCCATTGGTCCAACCATATTTGAAGTGCTGTGAGCGGTTTTGGGCCCCTAATCTAATAAAACATGTGCTGGCATTGGAGAGGGTCCAGAGGGGGTTCACGTGAATAATCCTGACAATAAAAGTATTACAGTGTGAGGAGTGTTTGATGTCTCTGGGCCTGCACTCATTGGAATCTAGAAGAAATAAGGTTGGGAAGAAATCTCGTTAAACCTGTTGATTGTGAAATGACCAGGATAGACTGGACCCGGTGAGATTGCTGCCAATACTTGGAAATGTTCATTTTGACTGAAGAGAGAAGGCCAGACATGCAACTGCTAGTGATTAAAAGAGTGAGAGACAACTTTACTGAAATACAGAGGAGTTTTCTAAGTGTAATATTGCCACATATACTGAGATAGACTGAAAACCATTTGGGTGTCGTACCATCCAGCTGGATTGTGTGAAACACAAGTACACACAGGGAGCAATCCACAAACATACTCTGCAGGAGATAGTGTCGCCATTATTGAGTACAAGAGCAAGGAAATCCTTTTGCATTTGTACAGGGCCCTGGTGAGACCACACCTGGAGTATTGTGTACAGTTTTGGTCTCCAGGGTTAAGGAAGGACACCCTGGCTATAGAGGAAGTGCAGCATAGATTCACAAGGTTAATTCGTGGGATGTCTGGACTGTCTTACACAGAGAGGTTAGAGAGACTGGGCTTGTACACGCTGGAATCAAGGAGATTGAGAGGGGATCTGATTGCAACATATAAGATTATTAAGGGATTGGACAAGATAGAGGCAGGAAATATGTTCCAGATGCTGGGAGAGTCCAGTACCAGAGGGCATAGTTTGAGAATAAGGGGTAGGTCATTTAGGACAGACTTAAGGAAAAACTTCTTCTCCCAGAGAGTTGTGGGGGTCTGGAATGCACTGCCTCGGAAGGCAGTGGAGGCCAATTCTCTGGATGCTTTCAAGAAGGAGCTCGATAGGTATCTTATGGATAGGGGAATCAAGGGATATGGGGACAAGGCAGGAACCGGGTATTGATAGTAATTGATCAGCCATGATCTCAGAATGGCGGCGCAGGCTTGAAGGGCCGAATGGTCTACTTCTGCACCGATTGTTTATTGTTTATTGTTACAGAGAAAGTGCAGAAGGGGAAATACACCGCAAGGACCACAACAAGGTAGATTGGGATATTCAGAGATGCAATTTGACAGAATTAATGTGGAGTTGGTTTTTCCTGTGGAGGAATCTAGAAGTGTTTAAAAATAAGTTGTTGTTCATTTAAAACAGATGAGGCACAATTTGTTTCTCAGACAGTTGCGAGTCTTTGTCTTGAGTCTTTCTCAAAGGCTGTGGGAAACAGAATCTTTGCTTTTAAGTGAGATTAATTTTCTGATCAATGGTGCTGTTGAAAGTGGTGTTGTAAAGCTGCAGCGGGTAGGCTGAAGTGTACCATTGAGATGACAATCAGGTGAGCTGTGCATAGAGCAGCAGTCTCTGTCCAATATGTCTTTACGTGGAATGAGCTGCTGGAGGAAGTGGTTCATTAATGATGTTTTTGATTTTCACACCATTATCTGTAAACTCCAGAGAGTGTTGTGTGTGAAAAGCCCAGGGGATCTCCATTTTCTGAGATCCTCAAACCACCCGCTCTGGCGCCAACAATAATTCCTCACTTGAAGTCACTTAGTTCACATTTCTTCTCCATAATGATGTTTGGTCTGAACAACTGCTGAACTTTGACCATATCTGCATGCTTTGTGCATTGAGTTAGTGACACATGATTGGCTGATTTGATATTTGCATTATTGAGCAGCTATAAACAAATGGAGACATGGTAACACCTTTGTCCCCACAATGTTGACTTAAATAAAGTCTCTACTTTATTGTAATTGTTCATAGAACATTTGACCATGTGACAGTGTCTGTCCACATTCTCTGTTACAAAGGCACACTTCCTCACCAAACTGGTGAAGTCAGTTCAGAGTGAATATCTTCCTGTGCAAGTCAGGGTTTAACAGGCCTTACAAACACAAGGTGAAATAGTGTAAATAACTCTGATAAATACATTATAGTGTAATTAAATAACATAAAAATGATTTAAATGATCAACATATTTAGCATGATCCTGTAACTTAACAATTAACTGATACAACACACACTGAATGCAGAAAAGCAAAAACAGAAAGTAGGAGTGAAATTTATCGCTTGAAAGAGCTCAAAGGATTTGGGGAGGACAACATGATTTGAAGTGGATGACAGGCAAATAATGTTTTGTTGGGGGTGATTGGCTTATTCCTGTAATCAGTGTTTTTAAATACTCAGTTCAGGGTGGCACAGTGGTGCAGCCGGTAGAGCCGCTGCCTTACCGTTCCCACCCCCCCTCCACCGACACCTCGGTTCGATCCCAACCTTGGGTGCTGTCTGTGCGTGGAGATTGTAAACTGTTCCTGTGATGGCATGGGTTCCCTCAGGGGCTGCAGTTTCCACCCCAGTCCGAAGAACGTTGATCACCACTTAGTGTGCGTATGGGTGAGGGGTAGGAGAGGGAGAGTTGATTTGAATATGGTGAGAATGGGATTGTAAATTGCTGGTTAATTGTCAGAACAGGCTCAGTGGGCTGAAAGGTCCGTTTCTGTGTCGAGTGACTGGATGATTCAATGGGTCAGGCAGCACAGACAGAGAGAGAACGCAAGTCAGTGTAGCTCGGGAACAGGGCTCCGGAGGACTGGTAACGAAGGTGAGCTCAGAACATAAAATATAGAACAGTACAGTACAGAAACAGGCCATTCAGCCCACAATATCTGAGATGTCTCTCCAGTCCCACCACATTCATGCTCTGACTAAAAGCCTCTGTTACATCTGCTTTCACCAGCCCAGCAGCCTGTTCTGAAGCAGCTAGTGATTCGGGGGGCTTTGGGGAAAACGGAATGAGTGTGGGAACCAGTGTCCTAATGAGTTATTGTGTGAGACCCACAAACATAAGCAAATATCATTTATCGGATAGCGGACATGGAATTGCAGTTTACATTAATCAACATGCAATGATTCAATATCAGACAAATACACGCATGATATGTTTGCAAAACCACAGCTGGGTGAGACTGAATATGTTTAGTCCATGGGCCGATACTGCTGGGGTATCATTACACGTAGCCTGGTTCAATTTCATAGCCCAGCTGGAATACTCAATGGGGCATCGCAGGGCAAAGAAAGTCTCCCACAGGTCTCTCCACACAAGCTGGTGGACGCAGTGAGCTTCGGCGGCTGTAGACGCAGTCGAGCAGAAAATGTCACCAGACCAAGCCTGGTCACTGGGCCTGCTCGCCTCCACTGGACTGAGGCCGGGCTCGTCCTCGATCGCACAGTACACTTGTAGGATGACCACGGAGAGGAAGATGAGGAACAGTCTCTTTGCCACATCAGTCTGAGCAGGAACCTTCCTGACCTAACAGGGAAGAGAAGCAGATGTTAGAGCATTGAAGTTAATTTTTGAAGTGAATGACAATCTTGAAAAGCATTCAAAAGAAACACAGCAGAGATTAAATTACCTAAATTGATGGCATTAAAACGAAGTTTTTCATTGACATGTTACAATAAGAAACCAATAAACTAAATTAGAGAAGAGTATAGCACAGGAACAAACCCTTCTTCCCACAGTCACTGTGTTACACACACAAGGTGAAATTACACAGATCCCTTCCGCCTGCACCTCATTCATTTCCTTTCACTCTCTGCATTTTTATGTACCTATCTAATGGCCTCTTGGACAACTATCATATCAATTTCCTCATTTACTCCTGACAGTAGGGTCCAGGTACCCACCACTCTGTGCGGGGATGGGAATTGTACCTGAACCTGGTTCTTGGTTCTATACTTTTGCTGTGAGATCACAGGCTGTATCATTACTCATTGAAGCAAGGGATAACTACCGCTCGTGTAGAAAGTGTCTGCACAAATAATCCGCTGTTATTAGCAACTAAAATAGACTTCAGTGTTTAAGATTTGAGAGGGAAAATAAATCAGCCGTGATGGAACGGTGCAGAAGACTCGGTGCGCCGAATGGACGAATTCAGCAAACATGTTTTATGCTCTAAAACATCTCTCACACGCACGCACACACACACACACACACACACACACACACACACACACACACACACACACACACACACACACACACACACACACCTATTTATCTGTCTATCAATATTCTCTCTCTCCATCCCTATCGTGCATACGGATCTCTCAAATCATTTACACGGTGGACAGTCGATGTTTCGGGTCGAGACCCTGGATTGGGTCTCGTCTCGCCGGAATGGTCGACTGCCTGACTCGCTGAGTTCCTCCACCAGTTTAACTTCTTTCTCTTTTCTTAGTCCGATGTTCTCTCACGATTATACTCAGTCGCTCACTGAATTGTAACCTTGACATATCTCCAGTAGGACGGACATCAGCCTTGCCGGGTGAACGGGGTAGAGAACTCGCCGCCTGCGCTTCTTGTCTGGGACTTTGGGTTTCGGCTCGGTGATGGGCTCGAAGTTGAAGATCAGACGCTGGTCCTTAGTGTAGGAGACGGGCGCCATTCCCGGCCGCAAGGTGTCCCCTCTCGCCAAGCACATAGTGAGACTTTTTGAAACTTTGCAAAATAATTATAACGTTTGCAAATGAATTAATGACATGCAAGTTCCTGTGTTCGAAATGCAATCACTCTCTCCTCCCGCTGTCTGGTTATAAATACCAGGGTTGGGGCGGGGCCGTGGATGACATCTACCACTCTCTGCCCTGATTGGGTGTTCGAACCCGCGCCTGACAAGCAGAATTTGATTGATGTTTTCCGACTGTACCTAGCGAGATCGCTGCCAATAGTTGGAAAAGTTCAGTTTCACTGAAGAGGGAAGGTTGAACAGACCAGACATGCAACTGCTAGTGATTAAAAGAGTGAGAGGCTTCACTGACAGACAGAGGAGTTTTCTAAGTGTAATATTGCCACATATACTGAGATAGAGTGAAAACCATTTGTGTGCTGTGGCATCCCGACCGAACGTGTGAAACCCAGGGAGCAATCCACAAACAAAGTCTGCAGGAGACAGTGTCGCCTTTACAGAGAAAGTGCAGAAGGAGAAATAAAATGCAAAACAAAGTAGACTGCGAAATCAAGACATGCGTTTTGACAGAATTAATGTGGAGTTGGTTTCTCCTGTGGGGGAATCTGGAACTGTTTAAAAATAAGCTATCATCCATTAAACACAGAAGAGGCACAACTTGTTTCTCAAACAGTTGTCAGTCTTTCTTTTTCACAAAGCCTGGTAGAAACAGAATCTTTGCTTTTAATGAGATTGATTTTCTGATAGTGGTGTTGTAAAGCTGCAGAGTACCATTGAGATGACAATCAGTTGAGTTGTACAGAGAGCAGCAGTCTCTGTTCAATATGCCTTTATGTGGAACTAGCTGCTGGAGGAAGTGGTTCATTAGTGGTTTTTGATTTTCACACTATTAAATTAAACTCTGGAGAATGTTGTGTGTGAAAAGCACAGGGGATCACCAGTTTCTGAGATACTCAAACCACCCACTCTGGCACCAACAATAATTCCTCAGTCAAAGTCATTTAGTTCACATTTCTTCCCCGTTATGATGTTTGGTCTGAACAGCTGCTGAGCCTCTTGACCATGTCTGCATGCTTTGTACATTGAGTTACTGACACGTGACTGGCTGATTTGATAATTGCATTAACGAGCAGCTATACAGGGTGTACAACTGAGTTTATATTTCTCCTGTATTTATTCCCCTGGAAACACACAAATGGAGACATGGTAACGTCTTTATCCCCACAGTGGCAATTTGAATAAAGTCTCTGCTTTATTTTAGTTGTTCATAGAACATTTGTACAGGTGACAGTGTCTGTCCACATTCTCTGTTACAAAGGCACACTTCCTCACCAAACTGGTGAAGTCAGTTCACAGTGAATTATCTTCATGTGCAAGTCAGGGTTTAACAAGCCTTACAAACACAAGGTGAAATAGTGTACATAAGTCTAATAAATTAATTAAATATAGTGTAATTAAATAATAGAAAAATAATTAAAATGATCGTGATATTTAACATGATCCTGTAAATTAACAAATAACTGATATAATACACACTGAATGCTGTAAAGGAAAAACACAAATTATGAGTGGATTTTATCATTCGAAAGAGCTGAAAGAATTTGGGAAGGACAACATGATTTAAAATGGGTGATAGGCAAATAATGTTTTGTTGGATGCAATTAGACTATTCCTGTAATCAGTGTTTTTAAATACTCAGCTTTGGGTGGCATAGTGCTGCTGCCGGTAGAGACATTGTCTCACAGCCCCAGAGACCTCGTCTCGATCCCAACTTTGGGTGCTGTCTGTGTATGGAGATTGTAAGCAGTTCCTGTGACTGCATGGGTTCCCTCGGTTGCTGCTGTTTGCACCCAAATCCAAAGAATATTGATCGCCGCCTAGTGTGTGTATGGGTGAGGGGTAGGAGGGGGAGAGTTGATTTGAATATGGTGAGAATGGGATTGCAAGTTGCTGGTTATTTGCCAGAACAGGCTCAGTGGGCTGAAAGGTCTGTTTCTGTGTCGAGTGACTGGATAATTCAGTGGGTCAGGCAGCACAGACAGAGAGAGAACGTAAGTCAGTGTAGCTCGGGAACAGGGCTCCGGAGGACTGGTAATGAAGGTGAGCTCAGAACATAAAATATAGAACAGAACAGTACAGGAACAGGCCATTCGGCCCACAATGTCTGAGATGTCACTCCAGTCCCTGCACATTCAGGCTCTGACTAAAAGCCTCTGTTACATCTGCTTCTACCAGCCCAGCAGCCTGTTGTGAAGCAGCCAGTGATTCGTGGGGTTTGGGGAAAACAGAGTGAGCGTGGGAGTCATTGTCCCAAGGAGACCTGGTGGGAGACCCGCCAACATAAGAAGATACCATTTATCAGATGACAGACATTGGAATTGTAGCTTACATTAATCAACATTAGTGACTAAATATCAGACAAATAAACATGTTAATTTTACAAAACCATGGCAGGATGTGACTGAATATGTTTTAGTCCATAGCTTCATACTTTTTGGTTATCGTTACACGTAGCCTGGTTCCATTTCACATGCCCAGCTGGGAATACTCAATGGGGCATTGCAGGGCAAAGAGGGTCTCCCACAGGTCTCTCCACACAAGCCGGTGGATGCAGTGAGCTTTGGCAGCTGTAGACGCAGTCGAGAAGAAGATGTCACCAGACCAAGCCTGGTCACTGGGCCTGCTCGCCTCCACCGGACTGAGGTCGGGCTCGTCCTCGATCGCACAGTACACTTGTAGGATGACCACGGAGAGGAAGATGAGGAACAGTCTCTTTGCCACATCAGTCTGAGCAGGAACCTTCCTGACCTAACAGGGAAGAGAAGCAGATGTTAGAGCATTGAAGTTAATTTTTGAAGTGAATGACAATCTTAAAGAGGATGCAGGCGAAACCTGGTAGAGATGAAATTATCTTAATTGACATTTAAAAAGAAAGCTCTTCACTGATGTACCTATCTAATGGCCTCTTGAACAACTATCATATCTAATTCCTCATTTACTCCTGAGATTTGGCTCCAGCTAGCCATCAGTCTACCTGATGGAGATGGGAGCTGTGCCGGAATCTGGGAGTGAGGGACCCAGGAATCCCAGGCAGGAGGTACAAGAGCTTTGGGCCCCACACCAGCAGGTTCAGCAGCAGTTATTACCCTGCAACCATCAGGCTCCTGAACCAGAGTTCCAACATAAGTGTCGAGATTTCTTGCGTGAAGATCACCAGTTACAAAATGGTCACGTCTCGCAGCCATTTTGCACGATACCCTCGTTTCGTGAACAGACATAACCACTTCCTTTAAATCTCCTTCCATATACTGAACACCCTCGGGGTGAAAACCTTACCTCTCAGATCTCTATTCTATTGGTTCTTGGTTCTATCAATTTGTTGTGAGATTACGGTCTGTGTACAGGGCATCATAACGTGTAGAAAGTATCTGCACAAATAATCCACTGTTATTAGCAACTAAAATAGACTTCAACGTTTTAAGACTGGAGAGGGATAATAAATCAGCTGTGATGCAATGGCGGAGAAGACTCGGTGGGCCGAATGTATAATGCAGCAACAATATTTTATGGTCTAACTAAAACCTCTCTCTCTCTCTCTCTCTCTCTCACACACACACACACAAACACACAGGTTTAATAATCTGTCTATCAATATTCTCTCTCTCCATCTCTATCGTGCATACGGATCTCTCAAACCATTCGCACAATGGACAGTCGATGTTTCGGGAGGAAACATTGGGTCTCGTCTCGCCGGAATGGTCGACTGCCTGACCCGCTGAGTTCCTCCACCAGTCTAATTTTTTTTTCTCTTTTCTCAGTCCGAGGTTGTCCCACGATTATACTCAGTCGCTCACTGAATTATAACTCTGACATCTCTCCAGTAAGACGGACATCAGCCTTACCGGGTGAACGGGGTAGAGAACTCGCCGCCTGCGCTTCTTGCCTGGGACTCTGGGTTTCGGCTCGGTGATGGGCTCGAAGTTGAAGATCAGTCGCTGGTCCTCGGTGTAGCAGACAGGGGCCATTCCCGCCCGCTCGGTGTACCCTCTCGCCAAGCACATAGTGAGACTTTTTGAAACTTTCCAAAATGATTATAAATTTTGGAAACTAATTAACGACATCCACGTTCCGGTGTTCGAAATGCAAACACTCCCTCCTCCCGCTGTCTGGTTATAGATGCCAGGGTTGGGGCGGGGCTGTGACTGACTTCTACCACTCTCTGCCCTGATTGGGTGTTCGAACCCGCGCCTGACAAGCAGAATTTGATTGATGTTTTCCGGCATCAACCGGATGATCGCGGAGGCGCAGCGGGTAGTGGGTCTGGCTCGCAGCTGCAGGAAGCCCGGTTCGATTCCGAACCCCGGGAATACCGGTGTGATAATCACACGATCTGCTCAAATCTGACCTCCCCCGGGAGTCCCAGTTTCCCCCAGCATCCCGAAGGCGCGGGGTGGAAGGCAGATTGGCTGACGTGTGTAATTGTGAATGGGGGAGAACTGCGTGAGAAATTAGTGTTGTAGAGTCAGATGATTTATTTACCCAGAAACATTGATACTTGTCCCTTATAACATATACTCTGACATCAGAACTTTGCATTCTATTTAGAAAGATTCAAAAGTAATTGTTCTCTTTACTTTGTCACATCTATTATGTTTATGATATTCTTGCAAATGCTGTTTATCTGACGCTCTGCGCGGGTGAGGCTGCTGCAGGTAATGTTTTCCTTGTACCTGGGCAGGTGACAATGAACACTTTGATTTTGACTTCACATTCAAGAGACTGTTATGCAGGACCCGGAAGCAGCCGACAAAAGGCATGGGGGCAGAATCAGTCTATTTGGCTGATCGAGTCTACCACGCCATTGAATCATAGCTGATCCATTTCTCCCCTCCTCACCCCACTCCCCGTAACATTTGATGCCGTGTCAAATCAAAAATCAACCAACCAGTGCCTTAAGTATATCCAACGACATGGCTTCCAGAGCTGACTGTGGTAAAATAAAGCTCCAGAAATTCACAATCCTCTGGCTAAAGAAATTTATCCGCGTCTGTATTTCAAATGGACGCCCTTCTATCCTGAGGCTTGTCCTCTTGTCCTAGACTCCCATACCAAGGGAAGCACCCTTTCCACATCTACTCTATGCAGCTCTTTCAACATTCAAAAGTTTTCAGTGAAATCCTCCCTCATCCTTCTAAATTGCACCGAGTACAGTCTGGTATCCTGTCACGCACACATCAATAATAAGCAAATGCTATGAGAAGCTGGTCAAGGACTACATCTGCAGCTTGCTGCCACACACACTGGACCCCCTACAGTTCACCTACAGACACAACTGATCAACAGAGACATAATAGGCACAGCTCTACACACCGTCCTTACACATGTGGAGAAGAATGATGCTTATGTGAGACTACAGTTCAACATTCAACAACATAGTTCCCTCCAGGTTCGAAAAGAAGCTCAGAGATCTCAACCTTCACCCTGCCTTGTGCAGCTGGATCCTGGACTTGCTGTCAGATCGCCCGTAGGTGGTAAGAGTGGTCTTCCTCACCTTTGCCCCTCTGACCCTCAGCACAGGTGCCCCTCAGGGCTGTGTACTAAGCCCCCTCCTTTACTCTATGTATACCCATGCCTGTGTCACCACCCGCAGCTCCAATCTGCTAACTGAATTTGCAGACAGTACAAAACTGACTGGCCTTATCTCAAATAATAATGGGACAGCCTAGAGAGAAGTCATCACTCTGACACAAGGATGTCAAGAAAACAACTTCTCCCCGAATGTCACAAAAGCAAAGGAGCTGGTTGTGGGCTACAGGAGGAATGGAGACAGGCTAACCCCTATTGACATCAATGAATCAGGGTTTGAGAAGGTGAACAGCTTTAAGTTCCTGGGCACAAACATCACCAAGGCTCTCGCATGGTCTGTGCAAACCGGCTGTGTGGTGAAAACAGCACAACAATGCCTCTATCAGTTCAGACGTTTGAAGAAGTTTGGTATGGGCCCCTAAATCCTAAAAACTTTCAGGTGGGGCACAATTGAGAGCATCCTGACTGGCTGCATCACTGCCTGGTATGGAAACTGTACTTCCCCCAATTGCTGGGCTCTGGCGCATCTGTAGAGGTAAATTCCCGCTATTCATGATATTTACAAAGACGGGTGTGTTTAAAGGGCATGACAAGAAAAACAAAGGCTTTTAATCTTATTTTATCAATAACAAAATTTCCCTCAATGTCTAATGGCTGCAGGAATCTGGAGTGTGGTCTTTCATCACAGAGCCTTTGTACTGGCTGCTCTGAGCTCCAGTACATCCCTCAGCACATAGTTTCGAACCCTGGGTTGTGGCAGTCGGCAGCATTCCCTTATAGACAACTCTTTGTGTGAGCAGACCAACAGTTTTGCACATGCAACCTGGAACATTACAGCACAGTACAGACCATTTGCCCATGATGTTGTGCTGATCTTTTAATCTACTACTCTAAGATCAATCTAACCCATCTCTCACATAGGCCTCTATTGTTCTACCATCCATTTGTCTCTTCAACAGTTTGTTATGTATCTGCCTCCACCACGACACCTGGTAGGATGTTCCACACACCTACCACTCTGTACTAAAAACATACCTCTGACATCCACACTTATACTTTCCTCCAAACAACTTTAAATGTTGCCCCCACATATTATCCATTTCTGCCCTGAGAATAATTGTCTCTGAGCTTTCCACTTTGTCCCTGCCTCTTATCATCCTTTACATTTCTATCAAATCACTTGGGCAGACCAAAGACAAACAAGAGAAAATCTGCAGATGCTGGAAATCCAAGCAACACACACAAAATACTGGAGGAACTCGGCAGGCCTGCCAGCATCTATGGAAAAGAGTACAGTCGATGTTTCGGGTCAAGACCCATTGACAGGACTGAGGAAAAAAAGCTGAGGAGTAGAGTTAAAAGATGGGGGAGAGGAGAGAGAAGGCTCTCAACCATCACAAATTCTCACCGCTGATGTAGACAGGATCACGTGCACCACCCTCTTCCTGAAGACAATGACTGGGTTTTTGTTCTGCTGTATTTCAGGGGAAGGTTGTTGCCATGACGCCATGTCACTATGCAATCTCCTTCCTGTCGTCCTACTCCGTAAAGAATGCCACCCTCATGTCAGTGATCACATAACTAGAAATAAAGTGGATAGAACCAGGAGATTGCCAAATGTAGACTACAAGGGGACACAGCCAGGGGTAAAGGGGAGGCAAATATATTAGATACAAGAAGGTCTTAGATAGGAGGATGAATGAGGCAAATGAGGGGCCATGAAGGAGGAAATCTTGGCCCATGTACCTGCACACAAAAACCTCTGACCCGCGTGGTTATTCAAATCCACCAGCACTTCCTCAGTCACCATGGACATATGTGCACCAACATATGTGAGATGTATTTGACCCTCATGCCCCTTTTAAATCTTTCATATCTCACCCTAAGCCAGGGCTTTGTAGTTTTTATTTTCCTTTCCTAGAAAAAAAGACATTGGATTCAACTTCATAATTTCATCCTTCTCTGTAAGATCACCCCCTCATCTCCTACGTTCCAAGGAATAAAGTCCAAGCCTCATCATATAACTTGTTCCACTGGGTTCGACCAAAGGGAATACAAGGTGCTGTTCCTCCAGTTTATATTTAGCCTTACTTTCTCATTGATGGTGGCTGTGGATATATATATCCATGTATGAAGGCAGTCCAGAGGAAGGGTCTCAGCTGCTCACTTCCCTTTTAAGATGCTGCCTGACCTGTTTAGTCCTTCTGGCGTTTGCTGTCTGGCTCCAGATTCTGAAAGCCTTTGACAAAGCTCCACACACAAGGCTGCTAAACAAGAAAAGTGCCCATGAGGTTGTAGGAAAGCTAATAGACAGAAGACTGACTGAAGATTGGTGGAGGCAAAGATTGGGAATACAGTAATAGGCCACTTTCTGATTGGTTCCTGATGACTACTGGTGTCGCACAGTTTCTGCTTTGGGTCGATTTCTTTTCAGACTAGACATCAGTGATCTGGATGATGGAATAGATGGCTCTGCAGCAAAGTTTACAGAAGATGCAAAGGTAGGTGAAAGGGCAGCCAGCGTTGAGGAAGCAGAAATGTTTGGACAGATCAGAAGATTCAGCAAAGCAGTGGCAAGTGGAATTCAGTGAAGGGAAATGCATGGTCATGCACATTGGTAGAAAGACAAAATTACTTTCTAAATGAGGAGCAAAATGAGCAAAGAGAGATTCATGGGGACTTGGGAGACCCAGTTCAGGCTTGAGTCAGCAGGAAGGAAGGGAAATGCAGTGTTATCTTTGATATTGATAGGATTGGAATATAAAAGCAATTTTTTAATGCTGAGGCTTTATAAGCCATTGGTCCAACCATATTTGAAGTGCTGTGAGCGGTTTTGGGCCCCTAATCTAATAAAACATGTGCTGGCATTGGAGAGGGTCCAGAGGGGGTTCACGTGAATAATCCTGACAATAAAAGTATTACAGTGTGAGGAGTGTTTGATGTCTCTGGGCCTGCACTCATTGGAATCTAGAAGAAATAAGGTTGGGAAGAAATCTCGTTAAACCTGTTGATTGTGAAATGACCAGGATAGACTGGACCCGGTGAGATTGCTGCCAATACTTGGAAATGTTCATTTTGACTGAAGAGAGAAGGCCAGACATGCAACTGCTAGTGATTAAAAGAGTGAGAGACAACTTTACTGAAATACAGAGGAGTTTTCTAAGTGTAATATTGCCACATATACTGAGATAGACTGAAAACCATTTGGGTGTCGTACCATCCAGCTGGATTGTGTGAAACACAAGTACACCCAGGGAGCAATCCACAAACATACTCTGCAGGAGATAGTGTCGCCATTATTGAGTACAAGAGCAAGGAAATCCTTTTGCATTTGTACAGGGCCCTGGTGAGACCACACCTGGAGTATTGTGTACAGTTTTGGTCTCCAGGGTTAAGGAAGGACACCCTGGCTATAGAGGAAGTGCAGCATAGATTCACAAGGTTAATTCGTGGGATGTCTGGACTGTCTTACACAGAGAGGTTAGAGAGACTGGGCTTGTACACGCTGGAATCAAGGAGATTGAGAGGGGATCTGATTGCAACATATAAGATTATTAAGGGATTGGACAAGATAGAGGCAGGAAATATGTTCCAGATGCTGGGAGAGTCCAGTACCAGAGGGCATGGTTTGAGAATAAGGGGTAGGTCATTTAGGACAGACTTAAGGAAAAACTTCTTCTCCCAGAGAGTTGTGGGGGTCTGGAATGCACTGCCTCGGAAGGCAGTGGAGGCCAATTCTCTGGATGCTTTCAAGAAGGAGCTCGATAGGTATCTTATGGATAGGGGAATCAAGGGATATGGGGACAAGGCAGGAACCGGGTATTGATAGTAATTGATCAGCCATGATCTCAGAATGGCGGCGCAGGCTTGAAGGGCCGAATGGTCTACTTCTGCACCGATTGTCTATTGTTTATTGTTACAGAGAAAGTGCAGAAGGGGAAATACACCGCAAGGACCACAACAAGGTAGATTGGGATATTCAGAGATGCAATTTGACAGAATTAATGTGGAGTTGGTTTTTCCTGTGGAGGAATCTAGAAGTGTTTAAAAATAAGTTGTTGTTCATTTAAAACAGATGAGGCACAATTTGTTTCTCAGACAGTTGCGAGTCTTTGTCTTGAGTCTTTCTCAAAGGCTGTGGGAAACAGAATCTTTGCTTTTAAGTGAGATTAATTTTCTGATCAATGGTGCTGTTGAAAGTGGTGTTGTAAAGCTGCAGCGGGTAGGCTGAAGTGTACCATTGAGATGACAATCAGGTGAGCTGTGCATAGAGCAGCAGTCTCTGTCCAATACGTCTTTACGTGGAATGAGCTGCTGGAGGAAGTGGTTCATTAATGATGTTTTTGATTTTCACACCATTATCTGTAAACTCCAGAGAGTGTTGTGTGTGAAAAGCCCAGGGGATCTCCATTTTCTGAGATCCTCAAACCACCCGCTCTGGCGCCAACAATAATTCCTCACTTGAAGTCACTTAGTTCACATTTCTTCTCCATAATGATGTTTGGTCTGAACAACTGCTGAACTTTGACCATATCTGCATGCTTTGTGCATTGAGTTAGTGACACATGATTGGCTGATTTGATATTTGCATTATTGAGCAGCTATAAACAAATGGAGACATGGTAACACCTTTGTCCCCACAATGTTGACTTAAATAAAGTCTCTACTTTATTGTAATTGTTCATAGAACATTTGACCATGTGACAGTGTCTGTCCACATTCTCTGTTACAAAGGCACACTTCCTCACCAAACTGGTGAAGTCAGTTCAGAGTGAATATCTTCCTGTGCAAGTCAGGGTTTAACAGGCCTTACAAACACAAGGTGAAATAGTGTAAATAACTCTGATAAATACATTATAGTGTAATTAAATAACATAAAAATGATTTAAATGATCAACATATTTAGCATGATCCTGTAACTTAACAATTAACTGATACAACACACACTGAATGCAGAAAAGCAAAAACAGAAAGTAGGAGTGAAATTTATCGCTTGAAAGAGCTCAAAGGATTTGGGGAGGACAACATGATTTGAAGTGGATGACAGGCAAATAATGTTTTGTTGGGGGTGATTGGCTTATTCCTGTAATCAGTGTTTTTAAATACTCAGTTCAGGGTGGCACAGTAGTGCAGCCGGTAGAGCCGCTGCCTTACCGTTCCCACCCCCCCTCCACCAACACCTCGGTTCGATCCCAACCTTGGGTGCTGTCTGTGCGTGGAGATTGTAAACTGTTCCTGTGACGGCATGGGTTCCCTCAGGGGCTGCAGTTTCCACCCCAGTCCGAAGAACGTTGATCACCACTTAGTGTGCGTATGGGTGAGGGGTAGGAGAGGGAGAGTTGATTTGAATATGGTGAGAATGGGATTGTAAATTGCTGGTTAATTGTCAGAACAGGCTCAGTGGGCTGAAAGGTCCGTTTCTGTGTCGAGTGACTGGATGATTCAATGGGTCAGGCAGCACAGACAGAGAGAGAACGCAAGTCAGTGTAGCTCGGGAACAGGGCTCCGGAGGACTGGTAACGAAGGTGAGCTCAGAACATAAAATATAGAACAGTACAGTACAGAAACAGGCCATTCAGCCCACAATGTCTGAGATGTCTCTCCAGTCCCACCACATTCATGCTCTGACTAAAAGCCTCTGTTACATCTGCTTTCACCAGCCCAGCAGCCTGTTCTGAAGCAGCTAGTGATTCGGGGGGCTTTGGGGAAAACGGAATGAGTGTGGGAACCAGTGTCCTAATGAGTTATTGTGTGAGACCCACAAACATAAGCAAATATCATTTATCGGATAGCGGACATGGAATTGCAGTTTACATTAATCAACATGCAATGATTCAATATCAGACAAATACACGCATGATATGTTTGCAAAACCACAGCTGGGTGAGACTGAATATGTTTAGTCCATGGGCCGATACTGCTGGGGTATCATTACACGTAGCCTGGTTCAATTTCATAGCCCAGCTGGAATACTCAATGGGGCATCGCAGGGCAAAGAAAGTCTCCCACAGGTCTCTCCACACAAGCTGGTGGACGCAGTGAGCTTCGGTGGCTGTAGACGCAGTCGAGCAGAAAATGTCACCAGACCAAGCCTGGTCACTGGGCCTGCTCGCCTCCACTGGACTGAGGCCGGGCTCGTCCTCGATCGCACAGTACACTTGTAGGATGACCACGGAGAGGAAGATGAGGAACAGTCTCTTTGCCACATCAGTCTGAGCAGGAACCTTCCTGACCTAACAGGGAAGAGAAGCAGATGTTAGAGCATTGAAGTTAATTTTTGAAGTGAATGACAATCTTGAAAAGCATTCAAAAGAAACACAGCAGAGATTAAATTACCTAAATTGATGGCATTAAAACGAAGTTTTTCATTGACATGTTACAATAAGAAACCAATAAACTAAATTAGAGAAGAGTATAGCACAGGAACAAACCCTTCTTCCCACAGTCACTGTGTTACACACACAAGGTGAAATTACACAGATCCCTTCCGCCTGCACCTCATTCATTTCCTTTCACTCGCTGCATTTTTATGTACCTATCTAATGGCCTCTTGGACAACTATCATATCAATTTCCTCATTTACTCCTGACAGTAGGGTCCAGGTACCCACCACTCTGTGCGGGGATGGGAATTGTACCTGAACCTGGTTCTTGGTTCTATACTTTTGCTGTGAGATCACAGGCTGTATCATTACTCATTGAAGCAAGGGATAACTACCGCTCGTGTAGAAAGTGTCTGCACAAATAATCCGCTGTTATTAGCAACTAAAATAGACTTCAGTGTTTAAGATTTGAGAGGGAAAATAAATCAGCCGTGATGGAACGGTGCAGAAGACTCGGTGCGCCGAATGGACGAATTCAGCAAACATGTTTTATGCTCTAAAACATCTCTCACACGCACACACACACACACACACACACACACACACACACACACACACACACACACACACACACACACACACACACACACACACACACACACACCTATTTATCTGTCTATCAATATTCTCTCTCTCCATCCCTATCGTGCATACGGATCTCTCAAATCATTTACACGGTGGACAGTCGATGTTTCGGGTCGAGACCCTGGATTGGGTCTCGTCTCGCCGGAATGGTCGACTGCCTGACTCGCTGAGTTCCTCCACCAGTTTAACTTCTTTCTCTTTTCTTAGTCCGATGTTCTCTCACGATTATACTCAGTCGCTCACTGAATTGTAACCTTGACATATCTCCAGTAGGACGGACATCAGCCTTGCCGGGTGAACGGGGTAGAGAACTCGCCGCCTGCGCTTCTTGTCTGGGACTTTGGGTTTCGGCTCGGTGATGGGCTCGAAGTTGAAGATCAGACGCTGGTCCTTAGTGTAGGAGACGGGCGCCATTCCCGGCCGCAAGGTGTCCCCTCTCGCCAAGCACATAGTGAGACTTTTTGAAACTTTGCAAAATAATTATAACGTTTGCAAATGAATTAATGACATGCAAGTTCCTGTGTTCGAAATGCAATCACTCTCTCCTCCCGCTGTCTGGTTATAAATACCAGGGTTGGGGCGGGGCCGTGGATGACATCTACCACTCTCTGCCCTGATTGGGTGTTCGAACCCGCGCCTGACAAGCAGAATTTGATTGATGTTTTCCGACTGTACCTAGCGAGATCGCTGCCAATAGTTGGAAAAGTTCAGTTTCACTGAAGAGGGAAGGTTGAACAGACCAGACATGCAACTGCTAGTGATTAAAAGAGTGAGAGGCTTCACTGACAGACAGAGGAGTTTTCTAAGTGTAATATTGCCACATATACTGAGATAGAGTGAAAACCATTTGTGTGCTGTGGCATCCCGACCGAACGTGTGAAACCCAGGGAGCAATCCACAAACAAAGTCTGCAGGAGACAGTGTCGCCTTTACAGAGAAAGTGCAGAAGGAGAAATAAAATGCAAAACAAAGTAGACTGCGAAATCAAGACATGCGTTTTGACAGAATTAATGTGGAGTTGGTTTCTCCTGTGGGGGAATCTGGAACTGTTTAAAAATAAGCTATCATCCATTAAACACAGAAGAGGCACAACTTGTTTCTCAAACAGTTGTCAGTCTTTCTTTTTCACAAAGCCTGGTAGAAACAGAATCTTTGCTTTTAATGAGATTGATTTTCTGATAGTGGTGTTGTAAAGCTGCAGAGTACCATTGAGATGACAATCAGTTGAGTTGTACAGAGAGCAGCAGTCTCTGTTCAATATGCCTTTATGTGGAACTAGCTGCTGGAGGAAGTGGTTCATTAGTGGTTTTTGATTTTCACACTATTAAATTAAACTCTGGAGAATGTTGTGTGTGAAAAGCACAGGGGATCACCAGTTTCTGAGATACTCAAACCACCCACTCTGGCACCAACAATAATTCCTCAGTCAAAGTCATTTAGTTCACATTTCTTCCCCGTTATGATGTTTGGTCTGAACAGCTGCTGAGCCTCTTGACCATGTCTGCATGCTTTGTACATTGAGTTACTGACACGTGACTGGCTGATTTGATAATTGCATTAACGAGCAGCTATACAGGGTGTACAACTGAGTTTATATTTCTCCTGTATTTATTCCCCTGGAAACACACAAATGGAGACATGGTAACGTCTTTATCCCCACAGTGGCAATTTGAATAAAGTCTCTGCTTTATTTTAGTTGTTCATAGAACATTTGTACAGGTGACAGTGTCTGTCCACATTCTCTGTTACAAAGGCACACTTCCTCACCAAACTGGTGAAGTCAGTTCACAGTGAATTATCTTCATGTGCAAGTCAGGGTTTAACAAGCCTTACAAACACAAGGCAAAATAGTGTACATAAGTCTAATAAATTAATTAAATATAGTGTAATTAAATAATAGAAAAATAATTAAAATGATCGCGATATTTAACATGATCCTGTAAATTAACAAATAACTGATATAATACACACTGAATGCTGTAAAGGAAAAACACAAATTATGAGTGGATTTTATCATTCGAAAGAGCTGAAAGAATTTGGGAAGGACAACATGATTTAAAATGGGTGATAGGCAAATAATGTTTTGTTGGATGCAATTAGACTATTCCTGTAATCAGTGTTTTTAAATACTCAGCTTTGGGTGGCATAGTGCTGCTGCCGGTAGAGACATTGTCTCACAGCCCCAGAGACCTCGTCTCGATCCCAACTTTGGGTGCTGTCTGTGTATGGAGATTGTAAGCAGTTCCTGTGACTGCATGGGTTCCCTCGGTTGCTGCTGTTTGCACCCAAATCCAAAGAATATTGATCGCCGCCTAGTGTGTGTATGGGTGAGGGGTAGGAGGGGGAGAGTTGATTTGAATATGGTGAGAATGGGATTGCAAGTTGCTGGTTATTTGCCAGAACAGGCTCAGTGGGCTGAAAGGTCTGTTTCTGTGTCGAGTGACTGGATAATTCAGTGGGTCAGGCAGCACAGACAGAGAGAGAACGTAAGTCAGTGTAGCTCGGGAACAGGGCTCCGGAGGACTGGTAATGAAGGTGAGCTCAGAACATAAAATATAGAACAGAACAGTACAGGAACAGGCCATTCGGCCCACAATGTCTGAGATGTCACTCCAGTCCCTGCACATTCAGGCTCTGACTAAAAGCCTCTGTTACATCTGCTTCTACCAGCCCAGCAGCCTGTTGTGAAGCAGCCAGTGATTCGTGGGGTTTGGGGAAAACAGAGTGAGCGTGGGAGTCATTGTCCCAAGGAGATCTGGTGGGAGACCCGCCAACATAAGAAGATACCATTTATCAGATGACAGACATTGGAATTGTAGCTTACATTAATCAACATTAGTGACTAAATATCAGACAAATAAACATGTTAATTTTACAAAACCATGGCACGATGTGACTGAATATGTTTTAGTCCATAGCTTCATACTTTTTGGTTATCGTTACACGTAGCCTGGTTCCATTTCACATGCCCAGCTGGGAATACTCAATGGGGCATTGCAGGGCAAAGAGGGTCTCCCACAGGTCTCTCCACACAAGCCGGTGGATGCAGTGAGCTTTGGCAGCTGTAGACGCAGTCGAGAAGAAGATGTCACCAGACCAAGCCTGGTCACTGGGCCTGCTCGCCTCCACCGGACTGAGGTCGGGCTCGTCCTCGATCGCACAGTACACTTGTAGGATGACCACGGAGAGGAAGATGAGGAACAGTCTCTTTGCCACATCAGTCTGAGCAGGAACCTTCCTGACCTAACAGGGAAGAGAAGCAGATGTTAGAGCATTGAAGTTAATTTTTGAAGTGAATGACAATCTTAAAGAGGATGCAGGCGAAACCTGGTAGAGATGAAATTATCTTAATTGACATTTAAAAAGAAAGCTCTTCACTGATGTACCTATCTAATGGCCTCTTGAACAACTATCATATCTAATTCCTCATTTACTCCTGAGATTTGGCTCCAGCTAGCCATCAGTCTACCTGATGGAGATGGGAGCTGTGCCCGAATCTGGGAGTGAGGGACCCAGGAATCCCAGGCAGGAGGTACAAGAGCTTTGGGCCCCACACCAGCAGGTTCAGCAGCAGTTATTACCCTGCAACCATCAGGCTCCTGAACCAGAGTTCCAACATAAGTGTCGAGATTTCTTGCGTGAAGATCACCAGTTACAAAATGGTCACGTCTCGCAGCCATTTTGCACGATACCCTCGTTTCGTGAACAGACATAACCACTTCCTTTAAATCTCCTTCCATATACTGAACACCCTCGGGGTGTAAACGTTACCTCTCAGATCTCTATTCTATTGGTTCTTGGTTCTGTCAATTTGTTGTGAGATTACGGTCTGTGTACAGGGCATCATAACGTGTAGAAAGTATCTGCACAAATAATCCACTGTTATTAGCAACTAAAATAGACTTCAACGTTTTAAGACTGGAGAGGGATAATAAATCAGCTGTGATGCAATGGCGGAGAAGACTCGGTGGGCCGAATGTATAATGCAGCAACAATATTTTATGGTCTAACTAAAACCTCTCTCTCTCTCTCTCTCTCTCTCTCACACACACACAAACACACAGGTTTAATAATCTGTCTATCAATATTCTCTCTCTCCATCTCTATCGTGCATACGGATCTCTCAAACCATTCGCACAATGGACAGTCGATGTTTCGGGAGGAAACATTGGGTCTCGTCTCGCCGGAATGGTCGACTGCCTGACCCGCTGAGTTCCTCCACCAGTCTAATTTTTTTTTCTCTTTTCTCAGTCCGAGGTTGTCCCACGATTATACTCAGTCGCTCACTGAATTATAACTCTGACATCTCTCCAGTAAGACGGACATCAACCTTACCGGGTGAACGGGGTAGAGAACTCGCCGCCTGCGCTTCTTGCCTGGGACTCTGGGTTTCGGCTCGGTGATGGGCTCGAAGTTGAAGATCAGTCGCTGGTCCTCGGTGTAGCAGACAGGGGCCATTCCCGCCCGCTCGGTGTACCCTCTCGCCAAGCACATAGTGAGACTTTTTGAAACTTTCCAAAATGATTATAAATTTTGGAAACTAATTAACGACATCCACGTTCCGGTGTTCGAAATGCAAACACTCCCTCCTCCCGCTGTCTGGTTATAGATGCCAGGGTTGGGGCGGGGCTGTGACTGACACCTACCACTCTCTGCCCTGATTGGGTGTTCGAACCCGCGCCTGACAAGCAGAATTTGATTGATGTTTTCCGGCATCAACCGGATGATCGCGGAGGCGCAGCGGGTAGTGGGTCTGGCTCGCAGCTGCAGGAAGCCCGGTTCGATTCCGAACCCCGGGAATACCGGTGTGATAATCACACGATCTGCTCAAATCTGACCTCCCCCGGGAGTCCCAGTTTCCCCCAGCATCCCGAAGGCGCGGGGTGGAAGGCAGATTGGCTGACGTGTGTAATTGTGAATGGGGAAGTACTGCTTGAGAAATTAGTGTTGTATAGTCAGATGATTTATTTATACAGAATCATTGATACCTGCCCCTTATTGTATATACTCTGACACTAGAACTTGGCATTTTATTTAGAAAGATTCAAGACTAATTGTGCTCTTTTCTTTGGCACATCTCTTACGTTTATGATATTCTTGCAAACGCTGTTTATCTGACGCTCTGCGCGGGTGAGGCTGCTGCAGGTAATGTTTTCCTTGTACCTGGGCAGGTGACAATGAACACTTTGATTTTGACTTCACGTTCAAGAGACTGTTATGCAGGACCAGGAAGCAGCCGACAAAAGGCATGGGGGCAGAATCAGTCCATTTGGCTGATCGAGTCTACCACGCCATTGAATCATAGCTGATCCATTTCTCCCCTCCTCACCCCACTCCCCGTAACATTTGATGCCGTGTCAAATCAAAAATCAACCAACCAGTGCCTTAAGTACACCCAACGACATGGCTTCCAGAGCTGACTGTGGTAAAATAAAGCTCCAGAAATTCACCATCCTCTGGCTAAAAAAATTTATCCGCGTCTGTATTTCAAATGGACGCCCTTCTATCCTGAGGCTGTGTCCTCTTATCCTAGACTCCCATACCAAGGGAAGCACCCTTTCCACATCTACTCTATGCAGCTCTTTCAACATTCAAAAGTTTTCAGTGAAATCCTCCCTCATCCTTCTAAATTGCACCGAGTACAGTCTGGTATCCTGTCACGCACACATCAATAATAAGCAAATGCTATGAGAAGCTGGTCAAGGACTACATCTGCAGCTTGCTGCCACACACACTGGACCCCCTACAATTCACCTACAGACACAACTGATCAACAGAGACATAATAGGCACAGCTCTACACACCGTCCTTACACATGTGGAGAAGAATGATGCTTATGTGAGACTACAGTTCAACATTCAACAACATAGTTCCCTCCAGGTTCGAAAAGAAGCTCAGAGATCTCAACCTTCACCCTGCCTTGTGCAGCTGGATCCTGGACTTGCTGTCAGATCGCCCGTAGGTGGTAAGAGTGGTCTTCCTCACCTTTGCCCCTCTGACCCTCAGCACAGGTGCCCCTCAGGGCTGTGTACTAAGCCCCCTCCTTTACTCTATGTATACCCATGCCTGTGTCGCCACACACAGCTCCAATCTGCTAATTGAATTTGCTGATGACATGACACTGATTGGCCTTACCTCAAATAATAGTGAGGCAGCCTACGAGGAAGAAGTCATCAACATGACACAAGGGTGTCAAGAAAACCTCTACATCAATGTATCTTATAACCTGTCTGCATGACAAGCAAAACGCAGGCTTTTTACTTATCTTATCAATAATAAAATTTCCCTCAATGTCTAACGGCTGTAGGACCCTGGAGTGTGGTCTCTCATCACAGAGCCTTTGCATTGGCTGCTCTGAGCTCCAGTACATCCCTCAGCGCATAGTTTCGAACCCTGCGTTGTGTCAGTCGGCAGCATTCCCTTATAGACAACTCTTTGTGTGAGCAGACCAACAGTTTTGCACATGCAACCTGGAACATTACAGCACAGTACAGACCATTTGCTCATGATGTTGTGCCGATCTTTTAATCTACTACACTAAGATCAATCTAACTCATCTCTCACATAGGCCTCTATTGTTCTACTATCCATTTGTCTCTTCAACAGTTTGTTATGTATCTGCCTCCACCACGACACCTGGTAGGATGTTCCACTCACCCACCACTCTGTACTAAAAACATACCTCTGATATCCACACTTATACTTTCCTCCAAACAACTTTAAATGTTGCCCCCACATATTATCCATTTCTGCCCTGAGAATAATTGTCTCTGAGCTTTCCACTTTGTCCCTGCCTCTTATCATCCTTTACACTTCTATCAAATCACTTAGGCGGGCCAAAGACCAGCAAGAGAAAATCTGCAGATGCTGGAAATCCAAGCAACACACACAAAATGCTGGAGGAACTTAAAAGAGCGAATTATTCCCTTTAAATGCGCAAACTTTATTGAATGACAGGATACTATTTAAAGTTGTTACTGATAACTTTATTTATTTAGGTATAAAAATTACCAAGAAATATAAAGATTTATTCAGATTGATTTTTTTACCTATGCTTCATCAGATTCAACAACTTACTACAAGATGGTCTCCTTTATCTTTATCATTAGTTGGCCGGATCAATGCTATTAAAATGATGATTTTACCAAAATTTTTATATTTATTTCAAGCCTTACCAATTTTTATTCCTAAATCTTTTTTTGATAACATTGATTCTAAAATTTCCTCATTTGTGTGGCAAAATAAAAACCCCAGGTTAAGTAAAAGGCAGTTACAAAAATCTAAAAAAGATGGTGGTTGAGCTTTACCTAACTTTAGATTTTACTATTGGGCGAATAATATTCGAAACTTAATATATTGGAAATTAGATTTGGAATCACCATTGTGCCCACAGTGGGTAAATTTAGAATGCAATGATGCACAAGGATATTCTCTATTCTCTGTTCTTGGTTCTTCTCTTCCTACTGATTTAGTTAAATTCAATAAACAGTTATCCAATCCTATTGTCAAGCACACATTACGAATTTGGTTTCAATTTCGTAAGTTTTTTACTCTGAACAACTTTGTTCTAGATAGCCCTATCTTACTTAACTTCTTTTTTAAACCTTCTTTGACAGATCAAGCTTTTAGCATATGGAAAAGGAAAGGTATAATATGTTTTCATGATCTTTTTTTTGAAGGTAGTTTGATGACTTTCGACCAACTTTCCAACAAATTTAAGTTACCTAAATCTAATTTTTTTAGATACTTACAAATCAGAAATTTTTTACATAAAGTTCTACCATCCTTCCCCAATTCAACTTTGATAGACTTTTCAGACATGACTTTTACCTTGAATCCTTGTCAGAAGGGATTAGTGGCTCTTATTTATAATATGATTATGAAAATACAACCAGAAATATCAGGTAGAATTAAACAAGAATGGAAAAAAGAACTTCAATACAATATATCAACAGAAAAATGGGAAAAATTTTTACAAATGGTTAATTCTTCTTCTATATGTGCTAAACATGCTTTAATACAATTTAAGGTTGTACATAGAGCCCATACGTCTAAAGTTAAACTTGCTCGATTCTATTCCCATATTAACCCTCAATGTGACAGATGTCATTTAGATGTGGCCTCATTGACCCACATGTTTTGGTCATGTCCCACTTTACATGACTATTGGAAGGACATATTTGCTATTATTTCCTCAATTTGGAATATTGATTTACAACCTCATTTTATTACTGCAATTTTTGGTATACCAAATGAGGATGGTAACCGGTTTTCCCCTTCAATTAGACGAATGATCGCCTTTGCAACATTAATGGCCAGAAGGTCTATATTACAAAATTGGAAAGAAATAAACCCTCCTACCATGTTTCAGTGGTTCTCTCAAACTATTTCTTGTCTGAGCTTAGAAAAAATTAGAAGTACTATTTTCGATTCATCAGTTAAATTTGAAGAAACTTCAACATTTTCATATGAACTAATTTGATCTCTTCCAGACCTTTTCTCTTTTTATTCTTGTTCTGTTATGGAGTTCCGGAGTTTTTGACACTATCATATATATATAAACTGTTATTATTGCCCATGTTAGTTTAGTTTAGGTTATTTTTTTAATATATATTTTTTTTCTTGCATTTTTTAATTTTTTTTTCTTTTGATGATTATTCTTGTTTTTTTCATGTATAATTAATATAGGTTACATTGATTAATGTACTATTTTTCATTTTCTGATATTTTAATAAGATATTGTTATTCTATTACTAATTTAACTAAGTCTAATGTACCTATAACCTATTCAATTTCACAATAAGTTTTTTTTTATATTTGAAATTCAATAAAAAGATTGAAAAAGAAAAAAAAATGCTGGAGGAACTCAGCAGGGCTGCTAGCATCTATGGAAAAGAGTACAGTCGATGTTTCGGGTCAAGACCCATTGACAGGACTGAGGAAAAAAAGCTGAGGAGTAGAGTTAAAAGATGGGGGAGAGGAGAGAGAAGGCTCTCAACCACCACAAATTCTCACCGCTGATGTAGACAGGATCACGTGCACCACCCGCTTCCTGAAGACAATGACTGGGTTTTTGTTCTGCTGTATTTCAGGGGAAGGTTGTTGCCATGATGCCATGTCACTATGCAATCTCCTTCCTGTCGTCCTACTCCGTAGAGAATGCCACCCTCATGTCAGTGATCACATAACTAGAAATAAAGTGGATAGAACCGGGGGAATTGCCAAATGTAGACTACAAGGGGACACAGCCAGGGGTAAAGGGGAGGCAGATATATTAGATACAAGAGGCTCTTAGATAGGAGCATGGGGGCAGAATCAGGCCATTTGGCTGATCGAGTCTATCCCACCATTCAATTACACCTGATCCTTTTTCCCCTCCTCACCGTACTACCCGTAACATTTGATGCCCATGTCCAATCAAGAATCAACGAATCTCTGCCTTAAATACACCCAATGTCATGGCTTCCACAGCTGTGTGTGGTTAAATAAAGTTCCATAAATACCCCATCCTCTGGATAAAGAAATGTATAAGCATCTCGATTTGAAATGTTCACCCCTTTATCCTGAGGCTGTGCCCTCTTGTCCTAGACTCCCCTACCAAGGGAAGCACCCTTTCCACATCTACTCTACGTAGGTCTATCAACATTCAAAAGGTTTCTGTGAAATCCTCCCTCATCCTTCTAAATTCCAGCAAGTACAGACTGGTATCCTGTCACACTCACCTCAGTAATAAGCAAATGCTTTGAGAAGCTGGTTACTCTTTTGGTCTGGCCCTTGTTTGCAAAATTACTGGAAAGATATTTTCAGTATTATTTCAAGAGTTCTGAATATCAATTTCCAACCGCATCCTATTACTGCAATTATTGGTTTCCCGATGGTGGATAATAGTCATTTATCCTCTTCATCTCGACGAATGATTGCATTTGTTACATTAATGGCTAGAATATCTATTTTATTGAATTGGAAAGAAATTAATCCTCCAACTATACTTCAGTGGTTTTCTCAAACTGTCTCTTGTTTGAGCTTTGAAAAAATTAGAAGTGTTGTTTTTGATCCTTCAGTTAAATTTGAAGAAACTTGGAGACTATTTATTCAACATTTTCATATGAGTTAAATTGTCTTTTCCTAAACCTCACTTTTATTATCCTTAATTATTTGGATGGAGATTCGGAGTTATTGGAACTACTGAATATATCTAATATTATGCAATGGTCCATGTTGGTTAGTGTTTTTTTTTTCTTCTCTTTTTTGGGTTTTTTTTTCTTTTTATTTCTTTTGTTCATAAATACTATGAGTTTGGGAGGTGATATATATTGATTATTATATATTTGAATGTCTACTTAAACTATTAATTATGTACTCTCAAACTCTTTGTATTCATGTTTCATTTAAGTTTGCTTAAAATTAATAAAAAGATTTAAAAAGAAAGAAAAGAGAAGCTGGTTAAGGACTACATCTGCAGCTTGCTACCACCCACACTGGTCCCCCTACAATTCACCTACAGACACACCCGATCAGCAGAGGCATAATAGGCACAGCTCGACACAACATCTTTACACATCAGGAGAAGAAGGATGCTTATGTGCGACTCCAGTTCGGCAATCAATGCCATAATTCCCTCCAGGCTCAAAAAAAAGCTCAGAGATGTCAGACTTCACCCTGCCTTGTGTAGCTGAATCCTGGACTTCCTGTCAGGTTGCTGAGAGATGGTTAGTGTGAACTCCCTCAACTCTGCCCCTCAGCACAGGTGCCCCTCAGGGCTGTGCACTAAGCCCTCTCCTTTACTCTCTGTATACCATGCCTGTGTCACCAACCACAGCTCCAATCTGCTAACTGAATTTGCAGACAGTACAAAACTGACTGGCCTTATCTCAAATAATAATGGGACAGCCTAGAGAGAAGAAGTCATCACTCTGACACAAGGATGTCAAGAAAACAACTTCTCCCCGAATGTCGCAAAAGCAAAGGAGCTGGTTGTGGGCTACAGGAGGAATAGAGACAGGCTAACCCCTATTGACATCAATGAATCAGGGGTTGAGAAGGTGAACAGCTTTAAGTTCCTGGGCACAAATATCACCAAGGCTCTCGCATGGTCTGTGCAAACCGGCTGTGTGGTGAAAACGGCAAAACGATGCCTCTATCAGTTCAGACGTTTGAAGAAGTTTGGTATGGGCTGCTAAATCCTAAAAACTTTCAGGTGGGGCACAATTGAGAGCATGCTGACTGGCTGCATCACTGCCTGGTATGGAAACTGTACTTCCCCCAATTGCAGGACTCTGGCGCATCTGTAGATGTGAACTTCTCGCTATTCAGGACATTTACAAAGCCAGGTGTGTTTAAAGGGCATGACAAGCAAAATGTAGGTTTTTTACTTATCTTGGTACATCTGACAATAACAAAATTTCCCTCAATGTCTAATGGCTGCAGGACCCTGGAGTGTGGTCTTTCATCACAGAGCCTTTGCACTGGCTGCTCTGAGCTCCAGTACATCCCTCAGCACATAGTTTCAAACCCTGGGTTGTGTCAGTCGGCAGCATTCCCTTATAGACAACTCTTTGTGCGAGCAGACCAACAGTTTTGCACATGCAACCTGGAACATTACAGCACACTACAGACCATTTGCCCTTGATATTGTGCCAATCTTTTAATCTACTGCTCTAAGATCAATCTAACCCATCTCTCACATAGGCCTCTATTGTTCTACCATCCATTTGTCTCTTCAACAGTTTGTTATGTATCTGCCTCCACCACAACACCTGGCAGGATGTTCCACACACCCACCACTCTGTACTAAAAACATACCTCTGACATCCACACTTATACTTTCCTCCAAACAACATTAAATGTTGCCCCCACATATTATCCATTTCTGCCCTGAGAATAATTGTCTCTGAGCTTTCTGCTTTGTCCCTGCCTCTTATCATCCTTTACACTTCTATCAAATCACTTAGGCGGGCCAAAGACAAACAAGAGAAAATCTGCAGATGCTGGAAATCCAAGCAACACACACAAAATGCTGGAGGAACTCAGCAGGCCTGCCAGCATCTATGGAAAAGAGTACAGTCGATGTTTCGGGTCAAGACCCATTGACAGGTTTGAGGAAAAAAAAGCTGAGGAGTAGAGTTAAAAGATGGGGGAGAGGAGAGAGAAGGCTCTCAACCATCACAAATTCACACCACTGATGTAGACAGGATCACGTGCACCACCCGCTTCCTGAAGACAATGACTGGGTTTTTGTTCTGCTGTATTTCAGGGGAAGGTTGTTGCCATGACGCCATGTCACTATGCAATCTCATTCCTGTCGTCCTACTCCGTAGAGAATGCCACCCTCATGTCAGTGATCACATAACTAGAAATAAAGTGGATAGAACCAGGGGATTGCCAAATGTAGACCCCTAGGGGACACAGCCAGGGGTAAAGGGGAGGCAGATATATTAGATACAAGATGCTCTTAGATAGGAGGATGAATGAGAGGCAAATCAGGGGCCATGAAGGAGGAAATCTTGGCTCATTTACCTGCACACAAAAACCTCTGACCCGTGTGGTTATTCAAATCCCTAGTCAATTGTTATTTTTCCAACCACCAGCACTTCCTCAGACACCATGGTCATATGTGCACCAACATATGTGAGATGAATTTGATCCTCATGCCCCTTATAAATCTTTCATATCTCACTCTAAGCCAGGGCTTTCTAGTTTTTATTTTCCTTTCCCGGAAAAAAAAGGCATTGGATTCAACTTCATAATTTGATCCTTCTCTGTAAGATCATCCTCTCATCTCCTACGTTCCAAGGAATAAAGTCCAAGCCTCATCATGTAACTTGTTCCACTGGGTTCAACCGAAGGGAATACGAGGCGCTGTTCCTCCAGTTTGTATTGTTACGAACCCCGTAACTGGGTATCTTACCAGCAAAGGTAGGAGTATCCGTTGAAGTCTGATGATGCTATATTTAACAGTATTTATTAGTAAAAATACAGAAAAATAATATCAATGCAAATATACAGATAATATACGACATCAATACTAAATCTAAAAGTGCGGGTATAATAATAATAAGAAATAAGCTCTATCGTTGTCTAGGGGATAATGAATTGTCGGATGGAAATACAAAGTTCTGTTCAGTTCATGCAGGCTGCAATAGTTGCTGATCACTGTGTTGCAATTGTTGGAGAGAGTGAGAGAAAGAGAGAGAGAGAGAGAGAGAGAGAGAGAGAGAGAGAGAAAGAGAGAGAGAGAGCGAGAGTAAATTGCCGACTTTCCTTTTACAATCTTGATCCGTCGATGCATTGTTATTGTGGCCATTCACGTATGACCTCTCTGTCCTTTAGGTAGACCGTTCCGTGGAGGATTCATCACCCAGGCAAGGATGGACACACACACATGCCCCCACTGGTCTCGTAGCGTCTCTCCTGGTGCGTCGGAGGGGTGTTTCCCCAGACCCTACTTTTATCTCCACTCACGGGGTCTCAGGTGTCAATCAGGTTGGGATGATGCAATCCCTCAACCAGACCACTCTGGTTGCCCCCTGAGGGGTTTCAATGAATAGAACAGTACTCAATACACAATTCCTTCTTCAAGAGACAATAGCAGTAATCTCTCTCTTTGTCAATAGGAGACATTCCAGCCTTTGTGTATCCCTGCATTGTCTCTCTCTCATTTCCTGGGTATCAGACCCGAAACAATAGTGATTTTGCGATTCTCAGAAAGTGTGGGGGGGGGGGCAACTTTGCACCCTTCTGCCGAACAGAATTGTTCCTCATTCGTAACAGTATTTAGCCTTACTTTCTCATTGGTGGCAGCCATGGATATATATATATCCGTGTGGGAATGCAGTCCAGATGAAGGGTCTTGGCTGCTCACTTCCCTTTGTAGATGCTGCCTGACCTGTTTAGTCCTTCTGACGTTTGCTGTCTGGCTCCAGATTCTGAAAGCCTTTGACAAAGCTCCACACACAAGGCTGCTAAACAAGAAAAGTGCCCATGAGGTTGCCGGAAAGCTAATAGACAGAAGACTGACTGAAGATTGGTGGAGGCAAAGAGTGGGAATACAGTAATAGGCCACTTTCTGATTGGTTCCTGATGACTACTGGTGTCGCACAGTTTCTGCTTTGGGTCGATTTCTTTTCTGACTAGACATCAGTGATCTGGATGATGGAATAGATGGCTCTGCGGCAAAGTTTACAGAAGATGCAAAGGTAGGTGAAAGGGCAGCCAGTGTTGAGGAAGCAGAAGTGCTTGGACAGATCAGAAGATTCAGCATAGCAGTGGCAAGTGGAATTCAGTGAAGGGAAATACATGGTCCTGCACATTGGTAGAAAGACAAAATTACTTTCTAAATGGGGAGCGAAATGAGCAAAGAGAGATTCATAGGGACTTGGGAGACCCAGTTCAGGCTTGAGTCAGCAGGAAGGAAGGGAAATGCAGTGCTATCTTTGATATCGATAGGATTGGAATATTAAAGCAATTTTTTAATGCCGAGGCTTTATAAGCCATTGGTCCGACCATATTTGAAGTATTGTGAGCAGTTTTGGGCCCCTAATCTAATAAAACATGTGCTGGCATTGGAGAGGGTCCAGAGGGGGTTCACGTGAATAATCCTGACAATAAAAGTATTATAGTGTGAGGAGTGTTTGATGTCTCTGGGCCTGCACTCATTGGAATCTAGAAGAAATAAGGTTGGGAAGAAATCTCGTTAAACCTGTTGATTATGAAATGACCTGGATAGACTGGACCTGGTGAGATCGCTGCCAATAGTTGGAAAAGTTCAGTTTCACTGAAGAGAGAAGGTTGAACAGACCAGACATGCAACTGCTAGTGATTAAAAGAGTGAGAGACTTCACTGACATACAGAGGAGTTTTCTAAGTGTAATATTGCCACATATACTGAGATAGAGTGAAAACCATTTGTGTGCTGTGGCATCCCGACCGAACGTGTGAAACCCAGGGAGCAATCCACAAACAAAGTCTGCAGGAGACCGTGTCGCCATTACAGAGAAAGTGCAGAAGGAGAAATAAACTGCAAAACAGGTTAGATTGGGAGATCAAGATATGCGTTTTGACAGAATTAATGTGGAGTTGGTTTCTCCTGTGGGGGAATGTGGAACTGTTTAAAAATAAGCTATCATCCATTTAACACAGAAAAGGCACAATTTGTTTCTCAAACAGTTGTCAGTCTTTCTCTTTCACAAAGTCTGGTAGAAACAATCTTTGCATTTAAGTGAGATTGATTTTCTGATAGTGGTGTTGTAAAGCTACAGCGAGTAGGCTCAAGTGTACCATTGAGATGACAATCAGATGAGCTGTACATAGAGCAGCAGTCTCTGTTCAATGTGTCTTTATGTGGAACGATCTGCTGAAGGAAGTGGTTCATGAGTGGTTTTTGATTTTCACACTATTTAATTAAACTCCGGAGAATGTTGTGTGAAAAGCACAGGGGATCACCAGTTTCTGAGATACTCAAACCACCCACTCTGGCACCAACAATAATTCCTCAGTCAAAGTCATTTAGTTCACATTTCTTCCCCGTTATGATGTTTGGTCTAAACAGCTGCTGAGCCTCTTGACCATGTCTGCATGCTTTGTACATTGAGTTACTGACACGTGACTGGCTGATTTGATAATTGCATTAACGAGCAGCTATACAGGATGTACAACTGAGTTTATATTGCTCCTGTATTTATTCCCCTGGAAACACATAAATGGAGACATGGTAATGTCTTTATCCCCACAATGGCAATTTGAATAAAGTCTCTGCTTTATTTTAGTTGTTCATAGAACATTTGTACAGGTGACAGTGTCTGTCCACATTCTCTGTTACAAAGGCACATTTCCTCACCAAACTGGTGAAGTCAGTTCAGAGTGAATTATCTTCATGTGCAAGTCAGGGTTTAACAGGCCTTACAAACACAAGGCAAAATAGTGAACATAAGTCTAATAAATTAATTAAATATAGTGTAATTAAATAATATAAACATAATTAAAATGATCGATATATTTAACATGATCCTGTAAATTAACAAATAACTGATATAATACACACTGAATGCTGTAAAGGAAAAACACAAAGTATGAGTGGATTTTATCGTTTGAAAGAGCTGAAAGAATTTGGGAAGGACAACATGATTTAAAGTGGGTGATAGGCAAATAATGTTTTGTTGGGTGCAATTAGACTATTCCTGTAATCAGTGTTTTTAAATACTCAGCTCAGGGGGGCACAGCGCTGCTGCCGGTAGAGACATTGTCTCACAGCCCCAGAGACCTCGTCTCGATCCCAACTTTGGGTGCCGTCTGTGTGTGGAGATTGTAAACTGTACCTGTGACCGCATGGGTTTCCTCGGTTGCTGCAGTTTACACCCAAATCCAAAGAATATTGATCGCCGCCTAGTGTGTGTATGGGTGAGGGGTAGGAGGGGGAGAGTTGATTTGAATATGGTTAGAATGGGATTGTAAGTTCCTGGTTAATTGCCAGAACAGGCTCAGTGGGCTGAAAGGTCTGTTTCTGTATCAAGTGACTGGATGATTCAATGGGTCAGGCAGCACAGAGAGAGAATGTAAGTCAGTGTAGCTCGGGAACAGGGCTCTGGAGGACTGGTATTGAAAGTGAGCTCAGAACATAAAATATAGAACAGTACAGTACAGGAACAGGCCATTCATCTCACAATATCTGAGATGTCTCTCCAGTCCCAGCACATTCATGCTCTGACTAAAAGCCTCTGTTACATCTGCTTCTACCAGTCCAGCAGCCTGTTGTGGAACAGCCAGAGATTCGTGGGGTTTGGGGAAAACGGAATGAGTGTGGGAGTCAGGGTCCCAAAGAGTTCTGGTGGGAGACCCGCCAACATAAGCAGATATCATTTATCAGATGACAGACATCGGAATTGCAGCTTACATTAATCAACATTAATGACTAAATATCAGACAAATAAACCCATGTTACTTTTACAAAACCATGGCAGGACATGACTGAATATGTTTTAGTCCATAGCCTCATACTTTTGTGTTATCGTTACACGTAGCCTGGTTCCATTTCAGCTGGGAATACTCAATGGGGCATCGCAGGGCAAAGGTCTCCCACAGGTCTATCCACACAAGCCGGTGGATGCAGTGAGCATCGGCGGCTGTAGACGCAGTCGAGAAGATGTCACCAGACCAAGCCTGGTCTCTGGGTCTGCTCGTTTCCACCGGACTGAGGTCGGGCTCGTCCTCGATCGCGCAGTACACTTGTAGGATGACCACGGAGAGGAAGATGAAGAACAGTCTCTTTGCCACATCAGTCTGAGCAGGAACCTTCCTGACCTAACAGGGAAGAGCAGCAGATGTTAGCATTTAAGTTAATTTTTGAAACTAATGACAATCTTAAAGAGGATGCAGGCGAAACCTGGTAGAGATGAAATTATCTTAATTGACATTTAAAAAGAAAGCTCTTCACTGATGTACCTATCTAATGGCCTCTTGAACAACTATCATATCTAATTCCTCATTTACTCCTGAGATTTGGCTCCAGGTAGCCATCAGTCTACCTGATGGAGATGGGAGCTGTGCCCGAATCTGGGAGTGAGGGACCCAGGAATCCCAGGCAGGAGGTACAAGAGCTTTGGGCCCCACACCAGCAGGTTCAGCAGCAGTTATTACCCTGCAACCATCAGGCTCCTGAACCAGAGTTCCAACATAAGTGTCGAGATTTCTTGCGTGAAGATCACCAGTTACAAAATGGTCACGTCACGCAGCCATTTTGCACAATACCCTCGTTTCGTGAACAGACATAACCACTTCCTCTGGAATCTCCTTCCATATACTGAACACCCTCGGGGTGAAAACCTTACCTCTCAGGTCTCTATTCTATTGATTCTTGATTCTATCAATTTGTTACGGGGCATCATTACCTCTCGTGTAGATAGTGTCTGCACAAATAATCCACGTGTTTTTGGCACCTGAAATAGACTTCAACATTTAAAGTTTGAGAGGGATAATAAATCAGCTGTGATTGAATTTCGGAGATGACTCGGTGGGCCGAATGTATAATGCAGCAACAATATTTTATGCTCTAAAACCTCTCCCTCTCACTCTCTCTCTCTCTCACACACACACACACACGTTTAATTATCCGTCTATCAATATTCTCTCTCTCTATCTCTATCGGGCATACGGATCTCTCAAACCATTCACAGGATGGACAGTGCATATTTCGGGTCGAGACCCCGGATTTGGTCTCGTCTCGCCGGAATGGTCGACTGTTCGTTTCCCTCCACAGATGCTGCCTGACCCGCTGAGTTCCTCCACCAAAACCAAAACACTCCACCAAAGCTCCACCAACCCTTCTCTTCTTAGTCCGAGATTGTCTCACGATTACACCCAGTCGCTCACTGAATTGTAACCTTGACATCTTATCCAGTAAGACGGACATCAGCCTTACCGGGTGGACGGGGTAGAGAACTCGCCGCCTGCGCTTCTTGCCTGGGACTCTGGGTTTCGGCTCGGTGATGGGCTCGAAGTTGAAGATCAGAGGCCGATCCTTGGTGTAGGAGACGGGCGCCATTCCGGGTCGCTCGGTGTACCCTCTCGCCAAGCACATACTGAGACTTTTTTAAACTTTCCAAAATAATTATAAATTTTCCAAACGAATTAACGACACGCACGGTGCTGTCCTCGAAATGCAATCACTCCCTCCTCCCGCTGTCTGGTTATAGATGCCAGGGTTGGGGCGGGGCTGTGGCTGACACCTACCACTCTCTGCCCTGGTTTGGTCTTCGAACCCTCGCCTACAAGCAGAATTTGATTGATGTTTTCCGGCATCAACCGGTTGATCGCGGAGGCGCAGCGGTAATGGGTAGTAGACTGTATGCTCCAGCCTGATCTCCCTCGGGAGTCCCGGTTTACCCCAGCATCCCGAAGGCGCGCGGGGTGGAAGGCAGTTTGGCTCACGTGGGTAATTGTGAATGGGGGAGAAAAGTTTGAAGAGAAATTAGTGTTGTATAGGCAGATGATTTATTTATACAGAACCATTGATACCTGCCCCTTATGACATATACTCTGACACCAGAACTTGGCATTCTGTTCAGAAAGATTCAAGAGTAATTGTGCTCCTGTCTTTGGCACATCTCTTACGTTTATGATATTCTTGCAAACGCTGTTTATCTGACGCTCTGCGCCGGTGAGGCTGCTGCAGGTAATGTTTTCCTTGTACCTGGGCAGGTGACAATGAACTCCAGTTTGCTTTTGACTTCGCGTTTCAGGGTCTGTTAAGCAGGACCCGGAAGCAGCCGACAGAAGGCATGGGGGCAGAATCAGGCCATTTGGCTGATCGAGTCTACCACGCCATTCAATTACACCTGATCCTTTTTCCCCTCGTCACCGTACTACCCGTAACATTTGATGCCGTGTCCAATCAAGGATCAACGAACCTCTGCCTTAAGTACACCCAACGACTTGGCTTCAACATCTGTCTGTGGTAAAATAAAGTTCCACATCCTCTGGCTAAAGAAAGGTATCCACATCTCTATTTTAAATGGACGCCCCTCTATCCTGAGGCTGTGCCCACTTGTCCTAGACTCCCCTACCATGGGAAACATCCTTTCCACATCTACTCTATGCAGCTCTTTCAACATTCAAAAGCTTTCAATGAAATCCTCCCTCATCCTTCTAAATTGCACCGAGTACAGTCTGGTATCCTGTCACGCACACATCAATAATAAGCAAATGCTATGAGAAGCTGGTCAAGGACTACATCTGTAGCTTGCTGCCACACACACTGGACCCCCTACAGTTCACCTACAGACACAACCGATCAAAAGAGACATAATAGGCACAGCTCTACTCACCGTCCTTACACATGTGGAGAAGAATGATGCTTATGTGAGACTACAGTTCAACATTCAACAACATAGTTCCCTCCAGGTTCGAAAAGAAGCTCAGAGATCTCAACCTTCACCCTGCCTTGTGCAGCTGCATCCTGGACTTGCTGTCAGATCGCCCGCAGGTGGTAAGAGTGGTCTTCCTCACCTTTGCCCCTCTGACCCTCAGCACAGGTGCCCCTCAGGGCTGTGTACTAAGCCCCCTCCTTTACACTCTGTATACCCATGCCTGTGTCGCCACACACAGCTCCAATCTGCTAATTGAATTTGCTGATGACATAACACTGATTGGCCTTACCTCAAATAATAGTGAGGCAGCCTACGAGGAAGAAGTCATCAACATGACACAAGGGTGTCAAGAAAACCTCTACATCAATGTTACAAAAATAAAGGAACTGGTTGTGGACTACAGGAGGAATTGAGACAAGCTAACCCCTATTGACATCAATGGATCAGGGGTTTAGAGGGTAAACAGCTTTAAGTTCCTCAGCATAACCATCACAGTGGACCTCACATGGTCTGTCCATACCAGATGTTTGTTAAAAAAAAATAATACAGTGCCTCTTTCAGCGCATGCAGTTGAAGAAGTTTGGAATGGGCCCCCAAATCCTAAGAACTTTCAAGAGGGGCACAATTGAGAGCATCCTGACTGGATGCATCACCACCTGGTATGGGACCTGTACCTCCTCGAATCACAGGACTCTACAGAGAGTGGTGCGGACAGCCCAGTGCATCTGCAGATGGGAACTTCCCACTGTTCAGGTCATTTACAAAGACAGGTGTGTAAAAAGGGTGTGAGAGGGTTTCACTGAACTCCCATCAAAGGGTGGTTTTAAACTTCTTCGGGGTAGGGATCTCCCAGTGGCCAGCCATTTTAATTCCGCTTTCCATTCCCATTTCGATACCTTTATCCATGGCTTCTTTCACTGTCACGGCAAGGCCACATTTAGCTTGGAGGAGCAACACTTTATATTCCGTCTGGGTGGCTGCATTAATGAACATTAAATACTTGAACTTGGATAATGCCCCCTTACTCCATCACCATTCCCCATCACCTTTGCCCTCTCTCAAATTATCTCCTTGCCTACCCGTTACCTCCCCCTGGTGCTTGTCCCCCCTTTTCTTTCTTCTGTCCTCCTCTATCAGACTCCCTCTTCTCAAACCCTGTAACGCTTTCACCAAACAAGTTCCTTACAAACACACAGCTGACAATGAGGTAGACAATAATTTTATATTTTTATTCAGAGATACAGTGGGGAACAAGCTCTTTTGGCCCAACAAGCTGCATGGCCCAGCAACACACCTATTTAATCCTAACCTCATTACTCTAGTATTTACAAAGTCCAGTTGGCCTGCTAACTGGTGTTTATTTTGACAGTGGTGGGAAACCGGAGCACCCAGAGGAAATCCACGTGCTCACTGGCAGGACACAGAAACTCTTAAGGCAGTGAGAAGTGTAAACAGAGTCCATCGAGGGGAGGCTGGTTCCTGTGACAGGCTGAGCTGTGTCCACAGCACTCTGCAGTTTGTTATGGTCATGTGTAAAGAAGAAGATGGCATACCAGGGCATTTTGCATCCAGACAGAATTCTTCCGATGGTGCATTGACAATAATTGCAAAAAATCAAAGGGGTTGTGCAAATTTCTTTAGCTCCCTGTGGAAGTAGAAACATCAGTGAGCTTCCATGGCTGTGACATCCACATGGTTATTTATGATATTGGAACTTGAAGCTCTCAACCATCTCAAATTCCCACCGCTGATGTAGACAGGATCACGTGCACCGCCCTCTTCCTGAAGACAATGACCAGGGTTTTTTTCTTCAGCTGTCTTTCAGGGGAAGGTTGTTGCCATGACGCCATGTCACTATGCAATCTCCTTCCTGTCGTCCTACTCCGTAGAGAATGTCGCCTTGATATCAGTAATCACATGACTACATATATATAGAGAGTAGGGCCAGGGGATTACCAAATGTAGACCTCCAGGGGACACTGCCAGGGTTAGTGGGGAGGCAGACACATTAGTGGCATCTAAGAGACATGGAGGAGAGGCAAATAAAGGATCATGTAGGAGGAAAGCTCGGCCCATTTGGCTCAATTCTCTAAACAAAAATCTTTGATCTATGTACTTACTGAAATCCCTGGACAATTGTTATTGTTCCTGCGACAACTGCTTCCTCAGACAGCTCGTTCATAAGTACACCAACCTATGTGAGATGAATTGACCCTCAAGTCCCTTTTAAATCTTTCAGCTCTCACCCTAAACCTAGACTCTGTAGATTTTAGATTCCCCTCTCGGAGAAAAAAGACTGTGTATTCAATTTCATAATTTGATACTTCTCTGTAAGCTCATCCTCTCATCTCCTACATTCCAAGGAATAAAGTGCAAACCTGCACTGTCTCATCCTATAACTTGTTCCACAGGGTTTGACCCAAGGGAATACAAGGTGCTGTTCCTCTCATTTATATTTAGCCTTACTTTCTGATTAGTGGTAGCTGAGGATGGATGTATCGGTGTGGGAATGCAGTCCAAATGAAGGGGCTCGACTGTTCATTTCCTTTTGTAGATGCTGCCTGACCTGCTTAGTCCTTCTTATGCATGTTGTCTGGCTCGAGATTCCGAAAGCCTTTGATAAGGTACCACACACGAGGCTACTAAACAAGAAAAGTGCCCATGAGGTTGTAGGAAAGCTACTAGACAGAAGATTGACTGAAGATTGGTGGAAGCAAAGAGTGGGAATACAGTAAAAGGCCACTTTCTGATTGGTTGCTGTTGACTACTGGTGTCACACAGGGTCTGCTTGGGGTCCATTTCTTTTCACTGCACTGAAACACAGAGGAGTATTCTAAGTGTAATATTGCCACAAATACTGAGATTAGAGTGAAAACTATTTGTGTACTGTGCCATCGCAACAGATCATGTGAAACACAAGTACATCCAGGGAGCATTCCGAAAACCAGTTCTGCAGGAAGTAGTGTCACCATCACAGAGAAAGTGCAGAAGGGGAAATAAACTGCAATGGCCACAGCAGGGTAGATTCAGAGATCATGAGCTGTGACACGGCAGAATTAATGTGGAGTTGGTTTCTCCTGTGGAGGAATCTGGACTCTGTAAAAATAAGCTATCATCCATTTAACACAGATGAGGCACAATTTGTTTCTCAGACAGTTGTCAGTCTTTGTCTTCCTCAAAGACTGGCAGAAACAGAATCTTTGCTTTTAGTGAGATTGATGTTCTGATAGTGGAGTTGGAAAGCTACAGCGGGTAGGCTGAAGTGTACCATTGAGATGACAATCAGATGAGCTGTACATAGAGCAGCAGTCTCTGTCCAATATGTCTTTATGTGGAACGAGCTGCTGAAGGAAGTCGTTCAGGCTGGTTCATTAACTATGTTTCACCAGCTTTTGGAGGGTTCACAGGTGGATATGAGAAAAAACTTGGCAAATAAGTCTAGCTTTGGTGGGATGTTGGTTGGCACATGCTGGTTGGGCCGAATGGCTTGTGTCTATGCTGTAGGAGTTTATGATTTTTTTGCTCCTCATCCATATCATCATATGTATCCTGTGTGACCATATTAATAGGTACGACCTGTACATAGTAATGTGGCCACTGAGTATAAAGTATGTTCTGTGTCCTCTGCTGTAGCCCCTCCACTTCAAGGTTCAACATGTTGTACATTCGGAGATGCTCTTCTGCACAACACTGTTGTAATGGGTCTATATACCAGATACTGTCATCTTTCTGTCAGCTTGAACTGGTCTGAACGTTCTCCTCTGACCTCCCTCATCAACAAGGTGTTTTTGCCCACAGAACTGTCACTCACTGGATGTTTTTTGTTTTTTGCACCATTACCTGTAAAGTACAGAGAGTGTTGTGTGTGAAAAGCTCAGGGAATCTCCAGTTTCTGAGATACTCAAACTACCCACTCTGGCACCAACAATAATTCCTCAGTCAAAGTCATTTAGTTCACATTTCTTCCCCATTATGATGTTTGATCTGAGCAACAGCTGACCCTCTTGACCATGTCAGCATGCATTGAGTTACTGACACATGACTTGCTGATTTGATGTTTGCATTATCGAGCAGGTATACAGGTGTACAATTGAGGGTACATTTCTCCTGTATTTATTCCCCAGGAATGAAGACATGGTAATGCTTTCCCCCCATAATGAACTCACGACCAGACTATGTAACAGTTTCTTCTCCCAAGCTATCAGACTCCTCAATACCTGAAGCCTGGACTGACCCCTTGCCCTATTGTCCTGTTTATTATTTATTGTAATGCCTGCACTGTTTTTGTGCACTTTATGCAGTCCAGTGTAGGTCTGTACTCTAGTGTAGATTTCTCTGTTTTTTTTAATTACGTAGTTCAGTCTAGTTTTTTGTATTGTGTCGTGTAACACCTTGGTCCCAAAAAACATTGTCTCATTTTTACTATGCACTGTTATGGTCGAAATGGCAATAAAAGTTGACGACTTGACTGAGGACGTGGCAATTTGAATGAAGTCTCTGCTTTATTTGTAATGAAATTGTTCACAGCTCATTTGCACATGTGGCATCATCTGTCCACATTCTCTGTTACAAAGGCACACTTGCTCACCAAACTGGTGAAGGCAGTTCACAGTGAGTATCTTCCTGAGCAAGTCAGGGTTTAATACGCCTTACAAACACAAGGCAAAATAGTGTACATAGGTCTAATAAATATATTAAATATAGTGCAATTAAATAATAGAAAAATGATTTAAATGATCAACATATTTAGTATGATCCTGTAAATTAACAATTAACTGATATAACACACAATGAATGCTGTAAAGCAAAAACAGAAAGTATGAGTGGATTTTATCGCTGTGTTGTCTGTGCTGATGACCACGGAGAGGAAGATGAGAAACAGTCTCTTTGCCACGTCAGTCTGAGCAGGAACCTTCCTGACCTAACAGGGAAGAGCAGCAGATGTTAGAGCTGAGAGTATTGTCATTCATTTGAAACACTAATTTCAATCTTAAAAGCATGCAGAAGAAACATGGTAGAGATGAAATAATCTTAATTGATATTTAAAAACAAAGCTTTTCACTGACCTTAGGACTTGTTACAATAATAAACCAATAAACTAAATTAGAGAACAGGAACAAGCCCTGTGCTCACAATGCCAAGTTAAACAGATCCCTTCTGCCTGCACCTCATCCATTTCCTTCCTCTCTCTGCATTTTCATGTGTCTATCTAACAGCTTCTGGAATAACCTGCTTCCACCTTTACCCCGGCATTACATTCCAGACACCCACCATTCTGTGTGGGGATGGGAACTGTACCTGACCCTGGTTGTGGGGGACCTGAGGCTCTTGGGCAGGAGGTACAAGAGCTTTAGGTCCCACACCACCAGGTTCAGCAACAGTAATTACCCAACAGCCATCTGAACCAAGGTGGGTAATTTCGCTCACCTTAACGCTGAACTGACTTCAGAACCTACGGTCGCACTTTCAATTAACTCTATAACTCATGTTCTTAGTATTATTTATTTTCTTTTTATTATTTGTTCAACTTGTCTTCTTTTGCACATTGGTTGTCTGTCTTGGCTTGTGTATAGCTTTGCATTGTATTTCTTTATCTTTCTGTACAAGTCTGCAAAACACAGAATCTCAGGGTGTGCCGACATATATGGACTTTTATGATAAATTAACTTTGAAACATCCTGTACATCCCCTTAAAAATTTTCCCCCTCACCTTAATACTGTGCCCTTTAGTATTGATACCCTGTGGATAACTATCTGGCAATATACCTTATCTATGCCTCCCATTTTTTTATTAACTTCCATCAGGTTTTCCCCGAACATCTGATGATTTCAAAAACAAATAATTTTGTTCAACCTCTGCTTATCACCATGACCACAGAAGCTTTAAGAGAAGAAGCACAGGAGATTTACGAGTGTGTTGCCTGGGTTAGAGAGAATGGCTAATGAGGAAAGGTTCAGTGACCAAGGTCTTTTCCCTTTGGAGTGAAGGAGGATGAGAGACAACTTGATAGAGGTGTACAAGGTGATCAGAGGCATAGATAGTTTGGACAGCAACAACATTTTTTTTCCCAGGAATTCATTCGATGATATGAGAGGGTATAAGGTGATCAGAGCAAAGTAATGTGGGATGCCTCTGATTTTTTTTAGACAAGGAGTGGGAATTGCCATTTACAGTGTTATGTGGGAGACATAAGATAGATCTTGAAAGTACAGGAGGGTAACAGGCCCTTACAGCCAATGCGGCCACACTACCCAATTATGCGCATGTGACCAATTAACTTACTAACCCGGAATCCCACACAGTCACAGGAAGAAGGTACAAACTCTTCACAGCCAGCGGCGAGAATTGTACCAGGGTCTCTGGCACTACGGTAGCATTATGCTAATCACTATGCTAATCACCACCATCTAATCTACGTTGAATTCTATATGCCATTGATATATATTACTATTCTTTGGACTCCTAGTAAACCTCTTCTGAACTCACTCCAAACTTTCCACATGCTCGGCATTAAGTTCACCAATCACAACAGGCGTGAGCCGTCTTGAACAATACCCATGTGTCCGGAAACTGAGTTACTGGACTCAGTCACAACCACTTCCTCTGGCAGCTCTTGCCAGACACTGACCACCGTCGGCGTGAAAACGTCACCTCTCAGCTCTCTATTCTATTGGTTCTTGGTTCCACACATCTGTTGTGAGATCAAGCTCTGTGTTCAGGGCACCATTAACGCTCGTGCAGAAAGTGCTTGTACAGATAATCCACTACAATCCACAACTAAAATAGACCTCAACGTTAACGATTTGAGAGGGATATTAAATCAGCCATGATGGAATGTTGGAGAAGACTTGTTTGGCGGAATGGGCTAATTCAGCATCAATATTTCATCCTGTAAAACGTCTCTCTCTCTCTCTCTCTCACACACACACACACACACACACCTATCTATCTACCTGTCTGTCAGTCAATTTTCTCTCTTTCAATCTCTCAACTATTCAAGCTGTGGACAGTCGACGTTTCGGGTCGAGACCCTTGATTTGGTCTCGTTTCTCCGGAATCGTCGACCGTTCGATTCCCTCCACAGATGCTGCCTGACCCGCTGAGTTCCTCCACCAGTTTAATTTTTTTCTGTTTTCTTAGTCCGATGTTCTCTCACGATTATACTCAGTCGCTCACTGAATTATAACCCTGACATCTCTCCAGTAAGACGGACATTAGCCTTACAGGGTGAACGGGGTAGAGAACTCGCCGCCTTCGCTTCATGCCTGGGGCTTTGGGTTTCGGGTCAATGATGGGCTCGAAGTTGAAGATCAGACGCTGGTCCTTGGTGTGGGAGACCGGGGCCATTCCCGGTCGCTCGGTGTACGCTCTCGCCAAGCACATACTGAGACTTCTTGAAATTTTCCAAAATAATTATAAATTTTGTAAACGAATTAACGACATGTACGGTATTGTGTTCGAAATGCAATCACTCCCCCCTCCCGCTGTCTGGTTATAGATACCAGGGTTTGGGCGGGGCCGTGGCTGACACCTACCACTCTCTGCCCTGATTTGGTCTTCGAACCCTCGCCTTACAAGCAGAATTTGATTGATGTTTTCCGGCATCAACCGGATAATCGCGGAGGCGCAGCGGGTAGTGGGGCTTTCTGCAGCTGCAGGGAATGTCATGTGTATTTCGTACGTTCTGCTCGAGTCTAATCTCCACCCAGTGTCCCCGATTCCCCCCATCCTGAAGGCGCGCGAGTTTTAAGGCGAATGGGCTCTAACTTGGTACGCGGCCTCATAACGTGAAACAATCAAGGACTCCCCTCCCATCCCAGTTATTCTTCCTTCTCACCCCGCCTATTGAGCAGAAGATGTAAAGTGTTCATGCCGTGTAACACCCAGCTCATCGGCAACTTTTATCCTGCAGTTGTAACAGGTTTGTGAGGACTTCTTGCACAATAAAGATGATGCGGCAAACGGACTGGTGCAGAGCTAACAACCTGTCTCTTAATGTGAATAAAACAAAAGAGATGGTTGGTGACTTCAGGACTCCCCGCTGAACATCGACGGCTCCTCGGTAGAGTTCGTAAAGAGCACCAAATTTCTTGGTGTTCACCTGGCGGAGAATCTCACCTGGTCCCTCAACACCAGATCCAAAGCAAATAAAGCCCAGCAGTGTCTCTACTTTCTGCGAAGGCTGAGAAAAGTCCATCTCCCACCCCCCACCCTCATCACATTCTACAGGGGTTGTATTGAGAGCATCCTGAGCAGCTGCATCACTGCCTGGTTCGGAAATTGCACCATCTCGGATCGCAAGACCCTGCAGTGGATAGTGAGGTCAGCTGAGAAGATCATCGGGGTCTCTCTTCCCGCCATCACGGACATTTACACTACACGCTGTATCCACAAAGGAAACAGCATTAAGAAGGACCCCATGCACTCTTCATACAATCTCTTCTCCCTCCTGCCGACTGGGAAAAGGCTCCGAAGCATTCGGGCTCTCACGACCAGACTATGTAACAGAAGTATCAGACTCCTCAATACTGGAAGCCTGGACTGACACCTTGCCCTATTGTCCTGTTTATTATTTATTGTAATGCCTGCACTGTTTTTGTGCACTTTATGCAGTCCTGTGTAGGTCTGTAGTCTAGTGTAGCTTTCTGTGTTTTTTTTTAACGTAGTTCTGTCTAGTTTTTGTACTGTGTCATGTAACACCATGGTCCTGAAAAATGTTGTCTCGTTTTCACTACGCACTGTACCAGCAGTTATGGTCGAAATGACAATAAAGTGATTTGACTTGACTAATGTGACTTGACTTGAAGTCTTAATCTTCCAATCGACATCGTTATGGTCCTTGCACATTATTTATCAATTTTCATCGCACATCGTGCAGCTTATGGTGCATTGATGACAAATGCAAAGAATCTAAGTGGATGTGCCAATTCCTTTAGCCACCTTGTGGAAGTAGAAACATCGGTGAGCTTTCGTGGCTGTGTAATCAACACGGTTGAACCAGGACAGGCTATTTGTAATATTGCAGCTTGAAGCTCTCAACCATCTCAAATTCACACCAGTGATGTAGACAGGACCACGTGCACCACCCTCCTCCAGAGGACAATGAACAGCTCAGGCAGCTCGTTCGTCTGTGCACCAACCTATGTGAGATGAAATTGTCCCTCAGGTCCCTTTTAAATCTCTCACCTCTCACCCTGAACCCAGGCTCTCTAATTTTCAGTTCCTGGAGAAAAGAGACTTTGTATTCAACTTCATAATTTGATACTTCTCTATAAGATCATCCCCTCATCTCCTGTTTTCCAAGGAATAAAGTCCAAGCCTGCACTGTCACATCTGATAATTCGTTCCACAGGGTTCTACCCAAAGGAATACAAGGTGCTGTTCCTCTAGTGGTGGTGGCCTAGGTTGGATATATCAGTGTGGCAATGCAGTCCCAATTATTCAATTATTCATTTCCCTTTGTAGATGCAGCCTGACCTGCTTAGTCCTTCTGATGTTAATTCTCTGGCTTCAGTTTCTGAAAGCCTTTGACAAGGTACCACACACGAGGTTGCTAAACAAGAAAAGAGATCATGATGTTACAGCAAAGATACGAGACAGAAGATTGGTTGTCTAGTGGAGGCAAAAAGTGGGAATAAATGGGCTCCTTTCCGGTTGGTTGCTGTTGGCTGTTGGTGTCCAGCAGGGTCGGTGCTAGAACCAATTATTTTCACAATATACATTGATGATCTGGATGATGAAGTTGATTGCAGTGTGGCTATGCTTGCAGACAATACAGAGATAGGTGGAGGGGCAGCCAGTGTTCAGGAAGCAGGTAGTCTGCAGAAGACTTGGAAAGATGCAAAGAATTAGCAAAGAAGTGGCAAATGGAATGCAGTGCAGGGAAGTGCACGCTCATGCACATTGGTGGAAGGAATAAAGACATAGCGTATTTTCCAAAGGTGGACCAAACTGAGAAATCAGAGATCCAAAGGCTCTTTGGAGTCCTAGTTCAGGACTGAGTCAGCTGGAAGAAAGTGTTATGCAATGCTTGCATTGAATTGAGGGGACTAAAATAGAAAAACAACTATGTTATATTGAGGCTTTATCAGCCATTGGTCAGGGCATATATGAAGTATTGTGGTAGTTATGGACCATAATCTAGAAAACATGTGCTGGCATTGGAGAAGGTCCAGAGGAATTTCACGAGAATTATCTCAACAGTCAAAGGGTTGAAGTGTGAGGAGTGTTTGATGTCTCTGTGTCTGTACTCGCTGGTGCCTAGAAGAAATAGGAGTGCGATGGAACCTGAATAAACCCATTGAACATGAAAAGGCTTAGAGAGTGTGGACCTGGAGGGGACACAGCCAACAGTAGGAAAGATCAGTTTGACCTAACAGGGAATATTGAACAGACCAGACATGCAGCTGCTAATTATTAAAAGAGTGAGAGAGAACTTGATTGAACACAGATTATTATTCTAGGTTTAATATTGCCAGATAAACCACAATAGAGAGAAAACCATTTGTGTGCTGTGCCATCCAGACAGATCATGCATAACACCAGTACATTCAGGAACTTTCCAAAAACAAAGTGCAGAGAAGGTGCAGAAGTGGAAATAGCCTGCAAAACAAGGTAGATTGGGAAATCAAGACATGCGTTTTGACAGAGTTAATGTGGAGTTGGTTTCTCCTGTGGAGGAATCTAGAACTGTTTGAAAATGAACTGTTGCTCTTTTAATGCAGATTAGACACAATTTGTTTCTCAGACAGTTGCAAGTCTTTGTCTTCGTCAAAGACTGGTAGAAAAAGAATCTTCGCTTTTAAGTGAGATTGATTTTCTGATAGTGGTGTTGCAAAGCTACTGTGGGTGTGCTGAAGTGTACCATTGAGATGGCAATCAGATCAACTGTGCTTAGAGCAGAAGTCTCTGTTCAATATGTCTTTATGTGAAACGAGCTGCTAGAGGAAGTGGTTCAGGCTGGTTCATTAACAATATTTCACCAGCTTTTGGAGGGTTCACAGATGGATTGTGATAAACTTGGCAAACAGACATAGCTTTGGCCCACATTCTCCTCTGACCTATCATTCACAAAGGTTTTTTTTTGCCCTCAGAACTGTCACTCACTGGATTTTATTTTGCACCATTCTCTGTAAACTCAAGAGAGTGTTGTGTGTGAAAATCACAGGAGGCCACCAATTTCTGAGCTGTTCAAACCATTCCATCTGGCACCAACAATAATTCCACAAAGTCACTTAGATCACATGCCTTCCCCATTCTGTTGTTTGGCCTGAGCAACAACAGAACCTCTTGATAGTGTCTGCACGCTTTTGTGCATTGAGTTACTTCCACGTGATTGGCTAATTAGATATTTGCATTATCGAGCAGGTTATGTACATGTACCTAATAAAGCAGCCACTGCTGGTATATTTCTCCTGTACTTATTCCCCAGGAAGCACACGAATGGAGACATGATAATGTCTTTTTTCCCCACAATGACAATTTGAATGAAGTATCTGCTTTCTTCCAATGGAGGGCATATAGGAGTGAGATATGCCAACTAGTGGAGTGGTTTACAGCAACAATCTTGCACTCAACGTCGTAAGACAAAAAGCTGAGTGTGGACTTCAGAATGGGTAAGGTAAAGGAACACATACCAATCCTCCAGAAGGATCCTAAGTTGAAAGAGTGAGCAGTTTCAAATTCCTGGGTGTCAAGATCTCTGAAGAGCTAACCTGGTTCAAACCTATTGATGCAGCTACAAAGAAGGCAAGACAGCATCTATACTTAGTTAGGAGATTGAAGAGATTTGGCAGGTCAACAAAAACCACTCAAAAACTTCTACAGATGTACTGTGGAGAGCTTTCTGACAGGTTGCATCACTGTCTGGTAAGGAATGGCATCTGCACAGGACCAAAAGAAGCTGCAGAGGGCCATAAATTTAGTCTGCTCCATCTTGGGTACTAGCCTATGAAGTACCCAAGACATCTTTGAGGAGCAGTGTCTCAGAAAGGCAGCTTCCATTATTAAGGGCTTTCAGCACCCAGGCCATGCCCTTTTCTCACTGTTACCATTAGGAAGGAAGTACAGAAGCCTGAAGGCACACACTCAGCGATTTAGGAACAGCTTCTTCCCCCTGCCATCTGATTCCTAAATAGACATTGACCCCATGAACACTACCTTATTTTTTAATATACATTATTTCTGTTTTTACACCATTTCCAATCTATTCATTATACAGTATAAATATTGTAATTGATTTTTCTTCTTCTATATTACGTATTGCATTGAACTGCTGCTAAGTTAACAAATTTCACAACACATGCAGGTGATAATAAACCTGATTCTGATTTGTTCCTTGAGCATTTGTCCATGTGACAGTGTCTGTCCACATTCTCTGTGACAAAGGCACACTTCCTCACCAAACTGGTGAAGTCAGTTCACAGTGAATATCTTCCTGTGCAAGTCAGGGTTTAACAGGCCTTACAAACACAAGACAAGATAGTGTGCATAAGTGTAATAAGTTAATTAAATATAGTGTAATTAAATAATAGAAAAATAATTAAACTGGTGAACTTATTTAGCATGGCTTTGTAAATTAACAATTAACTGATATTACACACACTGAGTGCAGTAAAGTGAGAAGAGAAAGTATGAGCAGATTTTATTGCTCGAAAGAGCTCAAGGGATTTCATGCCTCACAGTCCCTGAGAACTCAGTTCGATCTGAACCTTGGGTGATGTCTGTGTGTAAATTGTCAGAAGGGACTCAGTGGGCTGTGTCTGTGTTGTGTTGCTGGGTGATTCAATGGTTCAGGCAGCATATTTGGAGAGAGGAAACAAGTCAGTGTAGCAGAAAAAAAGGGCTTTGGCGGACTGAAGGTAAGTTCAGCTCATGTAATATAGAACAGTTGAACACAGGGCAGGCCATTCGGCCCACTACATTTGTGTTGAACACAATGCTGAACACTGCCTGCATATAATCTGTTTCTACACATGTAAAATGCTTGAGGCACTCAGAAGGCCAGGCAGCATCTATGAAAAACAGTCAACAGTAAACATTTTGGGCCAAGCCCTGCATTAGCACGCGAACAGGTCCCCTCGACTCACAATGTCGGTACTGAACACAACGAAAAATTCTGCCTGTACTAGGACCATATCACGCCATTCCAGCACATTCATGCTCTGTACAAAAAGCCTCTGTTGCATATGCTTCCACCAGCCCAACACCTGTTCTGAAGTAGCCAGAGATTCGGGTGGGGTTGGGAACCAGATTCCCAGGGATTTAGGAGTGACAACAGCCACAAAAGCGGATGTGTCTGTTGCTGGAGCGTAGAGATATCCATTTATTGGATAACTAACATCGGGACTGCATTTTACATTTATCAGCTTTTAATGGTTCAATATCAGACAAATTGACACATGTGTTATGTTTACAAAACTATAGCTGGGTGAGACTGATTGCGTTTTAGTCCACAGTCTCATACTGCTGGGGTATTGTCACACAGGGACTGGTTCCATTTCACACATTCAGCTGGGAATACTCAATGGGGCATAGCAGAGCAAAGGTCTCCCACAGGTCTCTCCACACAAGCCGGTGGATGCAGTGAGCTTCGGCGGCTGTAGATGCAGTCGAGAAGATTTCACCAGACCAAGCCTGGTCACTGGGTCTGCTCGCTTCCACCGGACTGAGGCCGGGCTCGTCCTCGATCGCACAGTACACTTGTAGGATGACCACGGAGAGGAAGATGAGGAACAGTCTCTTTGCCACGTCAGTCTGAGCAGGAACCTTCCTGACCTGATAGGGAAGAGAAGCAGATGTTAGAGTTGAGAGTATTGTCATTCATTTCAAACACTGACTTCAATCTTCAAGAGCATATAGAAGAAACACAGCACAAATGAAATTCTGTTACTTGACGTCATAGAAACAAAGCTTTTCATGGACCTCAGGACATGTTACAATAATGAACCCAGAAATTAAATTAGAGAAGAGTGCAGCACAGGAACAAGCCCTTCTTCCCACAGTCACCATGTCACACACACACTGTCAGTAGTGATGGTAAAGAAAAAGAGCTTGTGCTACCCAACTATGCACATGTGACTAACTAACCTACTGATCGGTAGGTCTTTGGAACCGAGGAGGAGATCAGAGCACCCAGAGGAATCCCACATGGTCACAGGAAGAAATTCACAAACTCTTCACAGATAGCAGCAAGAAATGTACCAGTGTCTCTAAACAGTATGCTACACACCGCCAACTATTCTATGATGAATTCTATGCACCATTGATATATATTACTATTCTCTGGAATCTAGGCACATCCTAGTAAACCTCTTCTAAACTCTCTCCAAAGTCTCCACATTGTCTGCATTGAGATTACCAATCACAACATGTCAGCATCACACACAGACACCTTGAACAATGACCACCCTCGGGGTGAAAATGTCATCTCAGGTCTTCATTAAATTAGCCCCTATAGACAATAGACAATAGGTGCAGAAGTAGACCATTCAGCCCCTCGATTCTGCCCCGCCATTCTGAGATCATGGCTGATCATTCACTATCAATACCCAGTCCCTGCCTTGTCCCCATATCCCTTGATTCCCCTATCCATCAGATATCTATCTAGCTCCTTCTTGAAAGCATGCAGAGAATTGGCCTCCACCGTCTTCCGAGGCAGTGCATTCCACACCTCCACAACTCTCTGGGAGAAGAAGTTTTTCCTCAACTTTGTTTTAAATAACTGACCTCTTATTCTTAATCTATGCCCTCTGGTACTGGACTCTCCCAACATCTGGAACATATTTCCTGCCTCAATCCTATCAAATCCTTTAATTATCTTAAACGTTTCAATCAGATCCCCTCTCAATCTCCTCAATTCCAGTGTGTACAAGCCCAATCTCTCCAATCTCTCTGCGTAAGACAGCCCTGCCATCCCAGGAATCAACCTAGTGAATCTATGCTGCACTTCCTCAATTGCCAGAATGTCCTTCCTTAAACCTGGAGACCAAAACTGTACACAATATTCCAGGTGTGGTCTCACCAGGGCCCTGTACAAATGCAAAAGGACATCCTTGCTCTTGTACTCAATTCCCCTTGTAATAAAGGCCAACATTCCATTTGCCCTCTTCACTGCCTGTTGCACTTGCTCATTCACCTTCATTGACTGATGAACTAGGACTCCTAGGTCTCTTTGCATTTCTCCCTTACCTAACTCTACACCGTTCAGACAATACTCTGCCCTCTTGTTCCTGCCTCCAAAGTGGATTACTTCACATTTATTCACATTGAATGACATCTGCCAAGTACCTGCCCACTCACCCAGCCTATCCAAGTCTCCCTGTAGTCTCCTAACGTCCTCTTCGCATGTCACACTGCCACCCAGTTTAGTATCGTCAGCAAATTTGCTGATATAGTTTTCAATGCCCTCATCTAAATCATTGACATAAATCGTAAAGAGCTGTGTTCCCAATACAGAGCCCTGTGGTACCCCACTAGTCACCTCCAGACAGTCCAAGAAACACCCATTCACCGCTACCCTTTGCTTTCTATCTGCCAACCAGTTTTCTATCCATGTTGAAACCCTGCCCCCATTGCCATGAGCTCTGATTTTACACACCAATCTCCTATGTGGCACCTTATCGAATGCCTTCTGAAAATCTAGGTACACTACATCCACTGGCTTACCCTCGTCTAACATCCTTGTTACACCCTCAAAAAACTCCAACAGATTAGACAAGCATGATTTGCCCTTGGTAAATCCATGCTGGCTCGGCCTAATCCTATTACTGCCATCAAGATATGCCACTATTTCGTCCTTACTAATGGACTCAAGCATCTTCCCCATGACTGACGTTAGGCTAACAGGGCGATAGTTCTCTGTTTTCTCCTTCCCTCCCTTCTTGAAAAGTGGGATAACATTAGCCACTCTCCAATCTTCAGGAACTGATCCTGAATCTAAGGAACATTGGAAAATGATTACCAATGCATCCGCAATTTCCTGAGCCACCTCTTTTAGAACCCTCGGATGCAGACCATCTGGACCCGGGGATTTATTAGCCTTCAGTCCTATCAGTCTACTAATCACAGTTTCTTTCTTAATGTCAATCTGTTTCAATTCCTCTGATATCTTATGACCCTGGCCCATCCATACATCTGGGAGATTGCTTGTGTCCTCCCTGGTGAAGACAGATCTAAAGTACGCATTAAATTCTGTTGCGATTTCCCTGTTTCCCATAACAATTTCTCCCAATTCATTCTTCAAGTGGCCAACATTGTTCTTAACTATCTTCTTTCTCTTCACATAGCTAAAAAAGCTTTTGCTATCCCCTTTTATATTCCTGGCTAGACTGAGCTCATACCTGATTTTTTCTCTCCGTATTGCTTTTTTAGTTAAGATCCGCTGTTCCTTAAAACTTTCCCAATCATCTGTATTCCCACTCATACTTCTTTTTCTTTAATGCTATACAATCTCTGACTTCCTTTGTCAACCACTGTGTCCCCTTCCCCCTCTTTGAATCCTTCCTTCTCATTGGAATGAACTGCTTTTGCATCTTTTGTATTATACCCAAGAATATCTGCCACTGCTGATCCACTGTCTTTCCTGCCAGGGCATCCGCCCATTTAACTTTGGCCAGCTCTTCCCTCATGGCTCCGTAGTTTCCTTTATCTAATTGCAACACTGACACCTCTGATCTGCCCTTATCCCTCTCAAATTGTAGATAAAAACTTATCATGTTATGATCACTACTTCCTGATGGCTCCTTTACTTCAAGATCACTTATCAATTCCTGTTCATTGCACATCACCAAGTCCAAAATAGCCTCGTTCCTGGTTGGCTCAAGCACAAGCTGTTCCAAAAATACATCCCTTAGACACTTCACAAACTCCCTATCCTGGGGTCCAGCACCTACCTGATTCTCCCAGTTCACCTGCATGTTGAAATCTCCCATAATGACTGCATTACCTTTAGCACATGCCAATGTTAACTCCCTAATCAACTTGTACCCAATATCCACGCTACTGTTTGGGGGCCTGTACACAACACCCATTAGGGTCTTTTTACCCTTACTGTTCCTCAGCTCAATCCACACAGACTCTACTTCCCCTGTTCCCAAGTCACCTCTTGCTAAGGACTGAATCTCATTCCTCACCAACAGGGCCACCCCACTCCCTCTTCCCATATTTCTGTCTCTACGATAGCACATATACCCTGGTACACTCAATTCCCAGGCCTGATCCCCTTGCAGCCATGTCTCCGTTATCCCAACAATATCGTAGTTCCCCATTTTCATCTGAGCTTCAAGCTCCTCTGTCTTATTTCTGACACTACACGCATTCAAGTATAGAATTCTTAGCCCATTCCTCCTCTCTTTGCTTAAAACACTGTCTATTGTACCTAACCCAGCTCCTTGAACTTCCATCGGGCTAATTGCACCTTGATCTTGCCTAGTGGTGAGATCACCGTCTGTATACAGGGCATCATCAACACTCGTGAAAAAAGTGTCTGTACAAATAATCCACTGCTATTATCAACTAAAACAGACTTCTACCGGTTGAGAGGGGTAACAAATCAACCATGGAATGGCGGAGTAGACTAGGTGGGCCGAATGGTCCAATACAGCAGCAATATTTTAAACCCTAAAGCGTGTCAAACACACACACACACACACACACACACACACACACACACACACACACACACACACACACACACACACACACACACCTATCTTTCTGTTTGTCAACATCTCTCTTTCTTTGTCCTGCACACGGATCTCTCAAACCATCCCCACAGTGGACGTTCGACGTTTCGGGTCGAGACCCTTGATTTGGTCCAATCTCGCCAGAATCATCTACTGTTCATTTTCCTCCACAGATGCTGCCTGACCCACTGAGTTCCTCCAGCAGTTCGATTTTTCGCTTTTCTTGGTCTGAGATTCTGGCAGGATTACACTCACTGTCGCTCACTGAATTATAACATTAATACTCATCCCGTAATTCAAACGTCAGCCTTACCGGGTGAACGGGGTAGAGAACTCGCCGCCTGCGCTTCTTGTCTGGGGCTTTGGGTTTCGGCTGGGTGATGGGCTCGAAGTTGAAGATCAGACGCTGGTCCTTGGTGTAGGAGACGGGGGCCATTCCCGGCCGCTCGGTGTACCCTCTCGCCAAGCACATAGTGAGTTTTTTTTAAAGAAACGTTCCAAGCTGATTATAAATTTTGCAGATTAATTAAGTAGAGATGCAGGATCTTCGAAATGCAATCAATCTTTCCTTTTACTGTCTACTTATAGATAGCAGCGTTGGGGCGGGGCCGTGGATGACACCTACCACTCTCTGCCCTCGTTGAATCTCCGAACCAATCGCATTAAAAGTAGATTTCGCATTTTCCCCATTCCCCCACTACTTTCAAATCTCTTACTATCTTTCCTTCCAGTTAGTCCTGATTAAGGGTCTCGGCCCGAAACGTCGACAGTGCTTCTCCCTATAGATGCTGCCTGGCCTGCTGTGTTCCACCAGCATTTTGTGTGTGTCGCTTTAAAAGTAGATTTGGTTGATATTTTCTGGCACAGTGACCCCAATGGCTGATCGCTCTGGAGCCGCGAGTAGTGGGGCTGGCTCGCAGCTGCTGGAAACCCGGTTCGATCCCAAGCACCGGTATGCCCAGTTGCAGTTCGCACGCTCTTCTCGAGGCTAAACTACCTCTGTCTGATAGTCTTATGGGACCCCCGAAGGCGTTGGCGCAGTGTTGTGAGTGTGAGTGTGCCTGCGGGAGAAATTATATTTATGTAATCAGATGATTTATTTATACAGAAACACAATGCATTGATGCCTGCCCTCATTACTTACACTCTGACTCCAGAACTTCTTGCATTTCACCTTGATCTTCCAATCGACCTCGTTATGGTCCTTGCACTTTGTCAATTTGCATCACATTTTATTTCTAACTGTGACACTATTCATTTTCCCCTTTTACTCTACCTTGTCGTAGTTACGTTTCGAACGACCTGCCTGCATGACAAGCAAAAAAAAAAGTTTTTATTACTGTATCTAATTAAATCACTCCATAATAAAATTGCCCTCAGTGTCTAATGATTATAGGGCTTTAGGGAGTGGTCTTTCATTGGCTGCTCCGAGCTCCAGGGCATCCCTCAGCACATGGTTTCTAACCCTGGAATGTGGCAGTCCTTATGGACAGCTCCTTGTGAGAGGAAACCAACAAGTTCTGGTCATACACCATAGAATATTACAGCACAGTACAGAACGTTTGGCCCATCATATTGTGCTGACATTTTTACCTACTACTCTGTCCTACGCAATCCTCCATTTCTCTACCATCCATTTGCCTACTTAAGAGTTTCTTAAATGTCCCTAATGCATCTGACTCCACCAGGACACCTGGCAGTGTGTTCTACACACCCACCAATCTGTACTAGAAACTTACCTCTGATATTCACCCTTATACTTTCCTCCAAACAAGTTTAAACTATGCCCCCACATATGATCCATTTCTGCTCTGAAAATAGTTGTAGCTGGGCACTCCACTTTATCCTTGTCTCTTATCATTCCATACACCTCTATCACATCAATCTGGCAGACCAGCAGAACGTGGTGACCATCTTAGGATGCATCAACAGGTGGTAGACAGAAGAATCCTCTGCTGCACAGCCACACAGGATAAATCTCAACAAGAACCCGTATCCTTCCTTGGAAACACATCGTTGACAATGAGGTAGACAATAATTTTATATTTTTATTTAGAAATACAGAGTTGAACAGGCCCCTTTGGTGTAACAAGCTGCACTGCCCAGCAACTCACTGACTTAATCCTAGCCTTATTACAGTAGTATTTATAAGTCCACCTGACTTACTAACCAGCACATATTTTGACTGTGGTGGGAAACCAGAGCACCCAGAGGAAATCCATGAGCTCAGAAAGGACACACAAACTCTTAAGGCAGCAAGAAGTGTCGACAGAGTCCATCGAGGGGAGGCTGGTTCCTGTGACAGGCTGAGCTGTGTTCATAAGACTTTGCTGTTTCTTATGGTCACATGCAAAGCAGTTGCCATACCAAGCCATTATATATCCAGACAGATTTCTTCCTATGGTGCATTGACAACAATTGCAAAGAATCTAAGGGGATGTTTCAATTCCTTTAGCCCCCTGTGGAAATAGAAACATCGGTGAGCTTTCATGACTGTGTAATCTACACGGTTGGACCAAGACAGGCTATTTGTGATATTGGAACTTGAAGCTGTCAACCATCTCAAATTCACACCAGTGATATAGACATGATCATGTGTACCACCCTCTTCCTGAGGACAATGATCAGCTCTTTTGTTTTGCTGACTTTCAGGAGAAGGTCGTTGCCATGATGCATGTCACTATGCAATCTCCTTCCTGCAGTCCTACTTTGTACAGAATGTCTGCTTGGTGTCAGTGATCGCAGAAGAAGGACTTGTGATATGCACCAGCTGCTCATCCGACCATCTACCACCTGCTCCCTTGGCTTCATCAGACTGTGATCTGGGTGTCTAAGCTGGTGCTACATCTTGCCCAAGGGTAGCAAAGAGAAGAAACCCCTTGCAGCACCTTTGGTAGAGACGTATCTCCACACCATCAGCCAACGACACTACCCAGAGGACAGCAATGGCAAACCACTTCTGTGGAAAAATTTATTTAGAACAATCATGATCATGGACCATGGTCACACATGTCATATAGCATGGCATATAATAATGGTGAAGAAATTAAGAGGGTAGAGCCAGGGAACTACCAAATGTAGACTACCCAGGGATACTGCCAAGGTAGTGGGGAGACAGATCCGCTAATGGCATCTAGATAGGCACATGGATGAGAGGCAATGAAGGGGCATGTAGAGGGAAAGTTTAGCCCATTTGGTTCATTTTTCCAAACAAAAAGCCTCTGATCTTTGTAGTTATTCAAATCCCTCGTCAATTGTCATTGTTCCTGTCACTAGCACATCCTTGGACAGCTCGTTCACATGCACACCATCCTATGTGAGATGAAATTGACCCCTTTTAAATACTTCATCTCTGATCCTCAACCCAGGTTCATTCGTTTTTAGTTCCTGCTCCCTTGGGAGAAGAGACTGTGTGTATTCAGCTTCATAATTTGATACTTGTCTATAAGTTCATCCCTTCATCTCTGATGTTCCAAGCAATAGAGTCCAAGCTTATGGTCTCATCTGATAACTCATAACTCACAGGGTTCTACCCAAGGGAATACAGGGTGCTGTTCCTCTAGTAGCCTTACTTTCTCAGTGGTGGTGACCAAGAATTGATATATTGGTGTGGGAATGCGGTCCAGATGAAGGGGCTTAACTGTTCATTTTCCTTTGTAGATGCTGCCTGACCTGTTTAGTCCTTCTCATGCATGTTGTCTGGCTCCAGGTTCCAAATGCCTTTGACAAGGTACCACACACGAGGCTGCTAAAGAAGAAAAGAGCTCATGATGTTACAGCAAAGATACGAGACAGAAGATTGGCTGTCCAGTGGAGGGAAAAAGTGGGACTAAATTGGCTCCTTTCTGGTTGGATACTGTTGGTGGCTGGTGTCTAGCAGGGTCAGTGCTGAAACTATTTACTTTCACGTTATATGTCAATGATCTGGATAATGAAATTGATTGCAGTCTGGCCACATTAGCAGATGATAGAAAGATAGGTGGAGGGGCAGTCAGTGTTGAGGAAGCAGGTAGTCTGTAGAAGCGCTTGGCCAGATGTGAAGAATTGACAAAAAAGTGGCAATGGAATGCCACTTTGGAAGGGAAATGCCTGCTAATGCAAATTGGTAGAAGGAATAAAGGCATAATATATTTTTCAAATGTGGACCAAATTGACAAATTGGAGATTCAAAGTGTCTTTGGCATCCTAGTGCAGGACTGAGTCAGCAGGAAGGAAGTGCTAAGCAATGCTTGCATTAAATTGAAAGGGACTAAAATATAAAAGCAATTTTAAGCCATTGATCAGGCCATATTTGAAGTATTGTGAGCAGTTTTGGGCCCCTAATCTAGAAAACATATGCTGGCATTGGAGGGTGTCCAGAGGAGTTTCACGAGAATAATCCTGATAATGAAAGTGTTGAAGTGTGAGGAGTGTTTGATGTCTCTGCACCTGTATTTGTTGATGTCTGGAAGAAACAGGGGTAGGAATGAATCTCATTAAGCCCATAGAATATCAAAAGATTTAGTTAGTGTGGACCTGAAGTGGGCACAGCCAATAGTTGGAACATTCAATTTAGCTGAAGAGGGAATATTGAGCACACCAGACTTGTAGCTGCTGGTAATTAGAAGAGGACTTGATTGAATATAGATGATTATTCTAGGTTTGTTCTTGCCAGATAAACCATAATAGAGTGAAAACCATTTGTGTGCTGTGCCATCCAGACAGATTGTGTGAAACACAAGTACACCCAGGGAGCAATCCACAAACAAAGTCTACAGGAGACAGTGTCGTCGTTACAGAGAAAGTGCAGAAGGGGAATTAAACTGCAAAACAGGGTAGATTGGGAAATCAAGACATATATTTTGACAGAATTAATGTGGAGTTGGTTTCTCCTGTGGAGGAATCTAGAACTGTTTGAAAATGAACTGTTGTTCTTTTTTTATAATTTATTTTTTTTATTGAAGTTCATCATTCAACAAACATTTCCATAAGATGTACTTCAGACATCGTGCATATATATCATATAATCATATATATCACAAATCTCCACAAAGTATTTATCTGGGGTATACACTTATAGAAAACAGTGGAAAGAAAAAACAAGCAAAAAGAAAGAACTATGTACAAGTAGGGAGTGATCTTTTTTTACAACAGATTCATTGATTTGTGAGAATAAAATCGGACCTATGAGGCATTATGTAGTTAAACCATTTTTCCCAGTATGAATCAAATTGTTCCAGCTTATGATTAACAGATGCTGTTATCTTCTCCATTTTGTAAATGTCCATTGTAATTTCCATCCATGCATTTAAAGTTGGGCTCTCCTGTGATAACCATTTCCTAGTAAGAGTCTTTTTACCAGCCACCAACAGTATATTCATTAAATATTTATCTCTTTTCAACCATTCTTGAGGTATGTATCCAAAATATATGGTCTTACTCTCTAAGGGTATTTCACATTTAAAGATGTCTTGTAGGGCATTGTGTACACCCCTCCAATAGTTTTTGATAACAGGGCAGTCCCAAAAAATATGATAATGATTTGCATTTTGATTTCCACAATTTCTGCAGCAAACAGGGAGGTTACTATCTTTATGGGATTTCTGAGAGGGTTTAGTAAAATATTTTATTAAGTTTTTCCATCCAAACTCCCTCCATTTCTGTGAATTGGTACACTTCCATTGATATCTCCATATTGTTGTTCATTCTTCCTCAGATATAATTATCTGTCCTTCCTTCTCCCATTTTGTTTTAATGTATGAAGTTGAATGTGTTTTAAGATTTGACAATCCCATATCCATGCTTGAAGTGATTCTACTACCATTATCTGAATTATATGCTTTTCTAAAGAGCTCTATCAAACATGTATTTACCTTGGTTACATTTTTAAGTGTCTTATTAACATATTGTCGCTTCTGTAAATACTGATAAAAATCTTGTTTTTCTAGTAAGTGTTTCTTTTTAAGCATTTCAAAACTGAACAGTGTTCCTTCTTTCATTATGTTGCAAAGAACTATTATTCCTTTAGCTGTCCAGTCATTAAATCTAGCATCCAATTTTTTTGGTGTAAAATCTGAGTCATATGCACACCATTTAAGAATTGCAATATCTCCCTCTAGATTATATTCTTTTATAGTAGTTTTCCATATTTTAAGAGTCAATTTCACCCATGGGTTATCAATAGTATGTATGTACCTTTGCAGCTCTTTTAATGCAGATGAGGCACCATTTGTTTCTCAGACAGTTGCGAGCCTTTGTCTTTCCCAAAGACTGGCAGAAACAGAATCTTTGCTTTTAAGTGAGATTGATTTTCTGATAGTGGTGTTGTAAAGCTGCAGCGGGTAGGCTGAAGTCTACCATTGTGACCTCAATCCGATGAGCTGTGAGCAGAGCAGCAGTCTCTGTTCAATATGTCTTTCTGTGGAACGAGCTGCTGGAGGAAGTGGTTTAGGCTGGTTCCTTAACTACATTTCAACAGCTTTTGGAGGGTTCACAGATGGATATGTGAAAAACTTGGTGAACGGACATAGCTTTGGTGGGTATTCTCCTCTGCTCTCTTATTAGCAAGGGTTCTCTTGCCCAGTAACAACATCATTTTTCCCCACAATGGCAATTTGAATAAAGTCTCACTTCATTGCAATGGAGTTGTTCCTTGAGCATTTGTACAGGTGACAGTGTCTATCCACATTCTCTGTTACAAAGGCACACTTCCTCACCGAACTGGTGAAGTCAGTTCCTGTGCAAGTCAGGCTTTAATAGGCCTTGTAAACCCAAGGTGTAATTGTGTAAACAAGTGTAATAAATAAATTAAATATAATGTAATTAAATAATAGAAAAGTAAGTAAACTGATCAACATATTTAGCCTGATCCTGTAAATTAACAATTTATTGATATAACACACACTGAATGCAGTAAAGCAAAAACAGGAAGTATGAGTAGATTTTATATCTTGAAAAAGCTCAAGGGGTTTCATCCCTCACAGCCCCAGAGACCTCGGTTTGACCCCAGCTTAAGTGTTGTCTGTGGAGGGAAATGATGATTCCGCTGAGACTAGACCAAACCAAGGATCTCAACCCAAAATATTGACCGCCAAAATGTAGATTACTGGGGCCAGTTCTGGTTGGTTGGTGTACCCTTTGGCCAAGCATACAGTGTTTTAAAAAAAAACTTTCCGTCAATTATAAATTTTACACATTAATTAAATAGATGCACAGTCCTGTCTTCGAAATGCAATCAGTCCTTCCTCCTCCTGTCTAGTTTTAGGTACCAGGTTTGTGACGGTGCCGTGGATGAGACATACCACTCTCTGTCCCATTTGGGTCTTGGGACCAATAGCGTTAAGAGGAGATTGGGTTGCTGTTTTCCAGCCGATCGCTTTAGTGCAGCCAGTATTGGGACTGCAGGAAGCCTGGTTTGATCCTAAGCTCCGATATGCCCATTAGCATATTCCTCAAGGCTAAACTCCCTCAGGGATTATTCTGGTCCTATGTCTGATGGTCTTCTGGGTGAGCTGGCTTCCTCCCACACCCAGTTTAATTGTGGACGTGTAAGAATCAAATGATTTACTTAAACAGAAACACAATGCATTGATGCCTGCCTCTCATTACATACAATCTGACACCAGAACTTTACATTCTATTTAGAAAGATTAAAGAGTATTTGGCATATTACTCAAGTGAATGATATTCTTGCAAACGCTGTTTATCTGACGCTCTGCGCGGGTGAGGCTGCTGCAGGTAATGTTTTCATTGCACCTGAGCATGTGACAATGATTTTGACTGCGAGTCTGTTACGCAGCACCCAAAAACAGCCAACATAAGACCATAAGTCATAGGAGCAGAATTAGGCTATTTGGCCGATTGAGTCTACTCCACCATTCAGTCATGGCTGATCTGCTTTTCCCCTCCCCAGCGCCACTCCCTGGTCATCCCCATAAGCTTTGATGCTATGCCCAATCAAGAATCAGTCAAGCTCTGTCTTAAGTGCACCCAACGACGTGGCCTCCACAGCTGTCTGTGGTAAAAGTTTCACAAGATTCATTACCCACTTGATAAAAAAATTTCTCTGCATCTCTGTTTCAAATAGATGCCCTTCAGTTCTAAGCCTGAGGCCTCATGTCCTAGATTCCCCCATCCTTTTCACATTTACTCTGTCTGGGCCTTTCAACATTCAGAAAGCTTCAATGAAATCCTCCCTCATCCTTCTAAATTCCAGCTAATACAAACAAGAGCCATCAAACGTTCCCGGTATGATAACCCTTTCATTCCCAGAATTATCCTTGTGAACCCCTCTGAACCCTCTCCAATGCCAGCATATCTTTTCTTAGATGAGGAGCCTAAAACTGTTCACAATACTCATGGTGAGGCCTTATAAAGCCCCAGAATCACATCCCTGCTCTTGTATTCTAGACCTCTTGAAATGACATGCTAACATTCTGTTTGCCTTCCTCACTCCAAGTCCCTTTGCATCTCAGTTTTTCTGATGTTTCTCCTCAGTTATAAAATAGTCTGCACAAATAATTGATTTACAGCATTAAAAGAAACGGTCCCAACACCGAACCATGCAGAACACCACTAGTCACAGGCAGCCAAACAGAAAAGGATCCTTTTATTCCCACTTGCTGCCTCCTACCAATCAGTCAGTTCTCCAACCACGCCAAAATCTTTCCTGTAATACCATGTGCTCTTAACTTGGTAAGAGGCTTCATGTATAATGTAATAAAGGACAGATTCCCATCCCAGTTATTATCTCTTCTCCCACCTCCTATTCGAGGCTTCCTGCCATGTAACACCTGACTGATTGACAGCTTTTATTCTGCTGTTATTACAGAGTTGCACAGACCTCTTCTACAATGACTATGAAATCTTGATCTTTCACTCAACCTCGTCATAGTCCTTGAACTTCATTTGTCAATTTGCATCACCCTTTCCCTATAACTGTAACACTCTGTTCTTTCTTCCCCCTTTTGTGCTACCTTGTAATTGCTTATAGAATGAACTGTCTGTATGACAAGCAAAGCAAAGGCTTTTTACTGTATCTTGGTACACCTGACAATAATAAAATTTCCCTCAATGTCTAATGGCTGCAGGTCCCTGGTGTGTGGTCTCTCATCACAGAGCCTTTGCACTGGCTGCTCTGAGCTCCAGTACATCCCTCAGCACATAGTTTTGAACACTGGAATATGGCAGTCGGCTGCACTCCCTTATTGACAATTCTTTGTGCGAGGACACCAACAAGTTTTGGGCAGAAGGTTTGGCTCATCATATTGTATTGACCTTTTCGGCTATTAATTTGATAAATATAGTCCTTCTCTCCCACACAGTCCTTCATTGTCCTACCATCCATTTGCCTATTTAAGAATTTCTTAAAAGTCCCTAGTGTACCTGCCTCCACAATAATACCTGGCAGGATGTATGCCCCACCCACCAATCCGTGTAAAAAAATTACCTCTGACATCCACCCTTAAACTTTTCTTCAAATAACTTTAAATTATGCCCAGAAGAATGCTGCAATGAAAAAGAAATGTCACTGGCCTCTCCACTTTATCCTTGCTTTCTTATCATGCTTTACAACTCTATCAACTCACTTTGGCAGACCAAAGTGTGTCTCTTTCTGAGCTACTGACTTTCCAGCAGAACCTGGTGGCCATTTTAGGATGCAACAAGAGCCGGTAGAAAGGAGAGTCCTCTGCTACACAGCCACCCACGATAAACTTCAGCAAGAACCCATGTCCCTTCCCAGACCTTCCTTGCAAACACACAGTTGACAATGAGCTAGACAATAATTTTATAATTTTATTTAGACATATAGTGTGGAACAGGCTCTTTTGGCCCAACAAACTACACTTCCCAGCAACCTACCTATTTAATCCTAGCCTCATTACGGTAGTATTTACAAGTCCAGCTGACCTACTAACCGGTACCTATTTTGACTGTGGGAGGACACCAGAGCTTCCAGCAGAAATCCACGTGCTCACAGGAAGGACACAGAAACTCCTAAGACAGTGAGAAGAGTAGACAGAGTCGATTAAGGGGAGGCTGGTTCCTGTGACAGACTGAGCTGTGTCCACAGCACTCTGCAGTTTGTTATGGTCACGTGCAAAGCCATTGCCGTGCCAAGCCATTATGCTTCCAGACAGAATGCTTGCTCTGGTGCATTGCAACAATTGCAAAGAATTGAAGAAGATTTTGAAATTCCTTTACCCACCCCACCTCCCTGAGGCAGTAGAAACATCGGTGACCTTTCATGGATGTGACATCAAGTTTGTTGGACCAGGACAGGCTATTTGTGATATTGGAACTTGAAGCTCTCAACCATCTCAAATTGACACCACTGATGTAGACAGGATCATGTACTCCTGAAGTCAATGACCAGTTCTTTTATTTTTCTGTCTTTCATGGGAAGGTTGGTGCCATGACTCCATGTCACTATTCTATCTCTTACCTGTAGTCCTACTCTGTTGAGAATGTCTGCTTGGTGTCAGTGATTGCAAAAGCAGTACTTGTGATATGCAACAACACACACAAAATGCTGGTAGAACACAGCAGGCTAGGCAGCGTCTATAGGCAGAAGCACTGTTGATGTTTTGGGCCGAGACCCTTCGTCAGGATATGCACCAGCTGCTCATATGACCATCCACCACCTGCTCCCTTGCAGGTGTTATACCTTGCCCTTGGGCTAGCAGAGGGACTGACCACCTTACCTCTGCTTTGGTAGAGACGTAGCTCCACCTTGTCACTGCCCATATAAATGCAATGACAAACCAATTCTGTGAAAAAAATTGTCAAAAACAATCATGGTCATGGACCATGGTCACACTTTTCATATGAAATGGCAGATAATGACAAGGAAGGTATAAAGAGGCTAGAGCCAAGGGATTATCAAATGTAGACTACCAGTGGTAGTGAGGAGGCAGATACATTTGGGGCATTTAAGAGATTCTTAGATAGGCACATGGATGACAGGCAAATGAAGGTTCATGTAGGAGGAAAGCTCGGCCCATTTGGCTCATTTTTCTAAACAATAATCTCTTGTACTTATGTATTTATTCAAATCCCTAGTACCATGTACTTATTCAAATCTCTAGTCAATTGTTATTTTTCCATCCACCAGCACTTCCTCAGGCAGCTTGTTCATATGTACACTGACCTATGTGAGATGAAATTGACCCTCATGCCCCTTTTAAATCTTTCAACTCTCACCCTAAGCCCATGCTCTCTGTTTTTTATTTATTTTTATCAGACATTCAGTTTGCCATGAATTCAAACCCACTTCTCCCACACATTTAACTTTTTAATCTTATAACCATATAACAATTACAGCACGGAAAAAGGCCATCTTGGCCCTTCTAGTCCATGCCGAACATTTATTCTCACCTAGTCCCACTGACCTGCACTCAGCCAATAACCCTCCATTCCTTTCCTGTCCCTATACCTATTCAATTTTATACCACATACCTATCCGTTTTGCCCCTCTGTCAATTTTCACGTGGCTGAGGTAGTAATCCAGGTAGTAATCTCAGGTTTGTTAGATATGCTCAAGGGCTGAGGTTCATCCTGCACTGTCTCTCGGTTCCCACTACTTGCCTCACTCGCAGTCACACCCTCTTGTCCCTGACCACTGACCGAATTTGAGGCAGCTAATCTAAAGGGTATGACTACCTCCTGAAACAATAGATACCAAAACAGAGTGGAAAGCAATTGTTTACTGTGACATCCAGACATATCATGCAATACACAAGTACATTGCGGCAGCAAAGACTCGCGGAGATAGTGTTACAAATACAGAGAAAGGGCAGAAAGGGAAGTATACTGCAAGGACCACAACAAGGTAAATTGTGAAATTAAGAGATGCAATTTGACAGAATTTAATGTAGAGTTGGTTTCTCCTGTGGAGGAATCTAGAACTGTTTAAAAATAAGCTATCGTCCATTTAACACAGATGAGGCACAACTTGTTTCTCAGAAAGATGTGAGTCTTTGTCTTTCTCAAAGTCTGCTAGAAGCAAAATCTTTGCTTTTAATGAGATTGATTTTCTGATAGTGGTGTTGTAAAGCTGCAGAGTGCCATTGAGATGTACAGCTGTACATCTCAATCAGATGAGCTGTACATAGAGCAGCAGTCTCTGTTCAATATGTCTTTATGTGGAACGAGCTGCTGGAGGAAGTGGTTCAGGCTGGTTCATCAATTATTTTTCAACAACCTTCGGATGGGTTTCAATGGGGTATATGAAAAATTCTTGGCAGATATGTCTAGCTTTAGTGGGAATCTTAGTTGGCACAGACTGGTTGGGCCAAACGGCCTGCATCTGTGTTGTATCAGTCTATCACTCCTGCTCCTCATCCATATCTTCATATGTATCCTGTATGGCCATATTAATAGGTACGACCTGTACATAGTAATGTGGCCACTGAGTATACAGCGTGTTCTGTGTCTTCTGCTGCTGTAGCCCCTCCACTTCAAGGTTCGACATGTTGTACATTCAGAGATGCTCTTCTGCACAACACTGTTGTAATGGGTCTATATACCAGTTACTGTCACCTTCCTGTCAGCTTGAACAGGTCTGAATGTTCTCCTCTGACCTCTCTCATTAAGAGTGTATTTGTCCACAGAACTGTCACTCACTGGATGTTTTTTTTTTGTTTTTCACACCACTATCTTTAACCTCCAGAAAATGTTGTGTGTGAAAGCCCAGGGGATCACCAGTTTCTGAGATACTCAAACCACCCTCTCTGGCACCAACAATAATTCCACAGTCAAAGTCACTTAGATCACATTTTGTCCCCATTATAACAACTGAACCTCTTGACCATGTCTGCATGCTTTGTGCATTGAGTTACTGACACGTGACTGGCTGATTTGATATTTGCATCATCGAACAGCTACACAGGTGTACAACTGAGTTTATATTTCTCCTGTATTTATTCCCCAGGAAACACACAAATGGAGACATGGTAACGTCTTTATCCCCACAATGGTGATTTAAATAAAGTCTCTGCTTTGTTGTAGCTGTTCATAGAACATTTGTACAGGTGACAGTGTCTGTCCACATTCTCTGTTACAAAGGCACACTTCCTCACCAAACTGGTGAAGTCAGTTCAGAGTGAATATCTTCATGTGCAAGTCAGGGTTTAACAGGCCTTACAAACACAAGGTGAAATAGCATACATAAGTCTAATAAATTAATTAAACATCGTGTAATTAAATAATAGAAAAATAATTTAAATGATCAACATATTTAGCATGATCCTGTAAATTATCAAATAACTGATACAACACACACTGAATGCTGTAAAGCAAAAACAGAAAGTATGAGTGGATTTTATCACTTGAAAGAGCTCAAAGGGTTTGGGGAGGACAACATGATTTAAAGTGGATGATAGGTAAATAATGTTTTTTGGGGGCAATTAGCCTATTCCTGTAATCAGTGTTTTTATATACTCAGCTTAGGGTGGCACAGTGGTGCAGCCGTCAGAGCCACTGCCTCACCCCCCCCCCCCCCGGAAACCTCGGTTCGATCCCAACCTTGGGTGCTGGGGTGCTGTCTGTGTGTGGAGATTGTAAACTGTTCCTGTGACCGCATGGGTTCCCTCAGGGTCTGCAGTTTCCACACAAGTCCTAAAAATGCTGATCACCCCCTAGTGCTATATCGATGAATGGTAGATGATTTGAATATGGAGAGAATGGCATTGTAAATTGCTGGTTAATTGTCAGAACAGGCTCAGTGGGCTGAAGGGCCTGTTGTGTGTGACTGGAATCTTCAATGGGTCACATGTGCAGAGAGAGAATGTAAGTCAGTGTAGCACAGGAACAAGGCTCTGGAGGACTGGTAGGGAAGGTGAGTTAAGAACATAAAATATAGAACAGTACAGTACTGGAACAGGCCATTCGGCCCACAATGTCTGTGCTGAATGCAATGCCACGTCTGCCTGCAGAAGAACTATATCACTCCATTCCCAGCACATTCATGCTCTGACTAAAAGCCTCTGTTGCATCTACCTGTGCAGCAGCCAGAGATTCGGGTGGGATTGGGGAACACGGAGGGAGTGTGGGAACCAGTGTCCCAATGAGTTATGGTGTGAGACCCTCCAACATAAGCGGATATCATTTATTGGATAGCGAACATCGGAATTGCAGTTTACATTAATCAACATGCAATGATTCAATATCAGACATATCAACGTGGTTCAAAACCATGACTGGACAAGATTAAATATGTTTCAGTCCATGGGCACTGGTTCAATTTCACACACCCAACTGGGAATCCTCGAGGGGGCATCGCAGGGCATAGAGGGACTGCCGCAAGTCTCTCCACAGAAGCTGGTGGACGCAGTGAGCTTCAGTGGCTGTAGACGCAGTCGAGAAGATGTCACCAGACCAAGCCTGGTCACTGGGCCTGCTCGCCTCCACCGGACTGAGGCTGGGCTCGTCCTCGATCGTGCAGTACACTTGTAGGATGACCACGGAGAGGAAGATGAAGAACAGTCTCTTTGCCACATCAGTCTGAGCAGGAACCTTCCTGACCTAACAGGGAAGAGCAGCAGATGTTAGAGCTGACTTCAATCTTCAAGAAGAAACACAGTACAAATAAAATAACTGACCTCGGGATCTGTTCAAATAATAAACCAACAAACTAAATTAGAGAACAGTACAGCATAGGAAAAAGCGATTCGTCCCAGAAGCACTGTGTCAGAATCAGAATCAGGTTTATTATCACTGGCATGTAACATCACACACACAATACCAAATTAAACAGATCCCTTTGACCTGCTCCTCATCTATTTCTTTCCAGTCTCTGCATTTTCATGTGCCTACCTAATGGCTTCTTGTTACCCCTGGCAGTACGTTCCAGGTACCCACCACTCTGTATGGGGACGGGAACTATACCTGAACCAGGTGGTTCCCGGGCAGGAGGTACCAGAGCTTTAGGCCCTGCAGCAGCAGGTTCAGGTACAGTTATAATCCCACAACCATCAGGCTCCGGAACCAAGGTGCGCAACTTCACTCACCTCAATGCTGAACTGACTTCACCACTTACAGACACACCTTCAAGAACTCTACAGGAGATGTACTTAATATTATTTATTGACTTTTTTAATTATTTGTACAATTTGTCTTCTTTTGCACATTGATTGTCAGGCTTTTATTTGGGTACAGCACAATACAGGCCCTTCAGCCCACAAAGCTGTACTGAACATGCCCTTAACTTGGAAATTACCTAGGGTTACCCATAGCCCTATTTTTCTAAACTCCATCTACCTATTCAGGAGTCTCTTAAAAGACCCTATCGTGTCCGCCTCCACCACCATAGCCGGTAGCCCATTCCATGCACTCACCACTCTCTGCGTGAAAAACTTACCTCTGATATCTCCTCTGTACCTACTTCCAAGCACCTTAAAATGGTGCGCTGTTATGCTGGCCATTTCAGCCCTGGGAAAAAGCCTCTGACTATCCACATGATCAATGCCTCTCATTATCTTGTTCACCTCTATCGGGTCACCTCTCATCCTCCATCACTCCAAGGAAAAAAGGCCAAGTTCACTCAACCTATTCTCGTAAGGCATGCCCCCCCCCAATCCAGGCAACATCCTTGTAAATCTCCTCTGCAATAGATTCTATTGTATTTCTTTATCTTCCTCTGGGTGTGGTGACATATACTTACTATGATAATAAATTTAGTTTGACTTTGAGACATCCCCTTTAAAATCTGTCCCCTCATCTTAAAGCTGAGCCCTTTAGCATTGATACCCTGGGGATAAATATCTGGCAATATACCTTAGCTATGCCTCTCATATTTTTAATAAACTTCCGACCGATTTTCCCTCAGTCTCTGATGATTCAAAATACAAATGACGTTCAAACTTCCCTTATCACCCGAACCTTGAAATTCTCGGAAGAACGTGGAAGCTTTAAGAGAAGGTGCACAGGAGATTTACAAGGGTGCTGCCTGGTGTAGAGAGAATGTCTTATAACGAAAGCTTCAGAGCGACAAGCGGCAACATGATAGGGTGTACAAGATGATGAGACGTGTAGATAGTTTGGACAGCGAACGCATCTTTTTACCAGGGAGACAATAGTTGATACGAGAGGGTATAAGGTGATTTGAGGAAAGTAAAGGGGGTTGTCAGAGGAAGCTATATTTTAAAACAATGAGTGTTAAGTGTGTGGAATGCGCTGCCAGTGGCGGTGGTAGAGACAGATACACTAGGGAGATTTAAGAGACTCCTAACATGGATGAAAAAAATGGATTGCTATGCGGGATAGACATGTAGGATTGATCTTGAAAATACAGGACGACCAACAAGCAGTTTGATTTTATTCCCTTTTCTTAGTCCGAGATTGTCTCACGATTACACCCAGTCGCTCACTGAATTGTAACCTTGACATCTTATCCAGTAAGACGGACATCAGCCTTACCGGGTGGACGGGGTAGAGAACTCGCCGCCTGCGCTTCTTGCCTGGGACTCTGGGTTTCGGCTCGGTGATGGGCTCGAAGTTGAAGATCAGAGGCCGATCCTTGGTGTAGGAGACGGGCGCCATTCCTGGTCGCTCGGTGTACCCTCTCGCCAAGCACATAGTGAGTTATTTTAAAATTATAAATTTTGCAAATGAAGTAACGACAAGCACGGTCCTGTGTTCGAAATGCAATAACTCCCTCCGCCCGTTGTCTTGTTTTAAATACCCAGGATTGGGGCGGAGCCGAGGTTGACACCTACCACTCTCTGCCCTGGTTGGGTGTTCATACCCTCGGCTGACAAGCAGAATTTGATTGATGTTTTCCGGCATCAACCGGATGATCGCGGAGGCGCAGCGGTTAGCGTGGCTGCCTGGCGGCTGCGAAAACCTCATTCGATTCCGACTACCGGAACTAGTTGTGTGCATTTCACACCTTCTAATCGAGTCTGAACTCCCCTGGGTGTCCCGGTCCACCCCAACAACCTCTCCATCCCGAAGACGTGCGGGTTGGAAGGCGAATTGGCCCAAGTTTGTAAGAGTGGATGGGAGGAATGTGTGACGAGAAATTATTATGACATAATCAGATGATTTATTTCTATCGAAATACAATGCATTCGTACGTGTCCCTCATTACGTTCACACTGTCCCTCACACTGATCATTACGTTTTCTTTACAAAGATCAGAACCATTGATATTTCCTCTGTATCAAGAGTAATTATGCTCTTTTTTGTTAAATTATCTTTATTTATTTCTTGCAGATGCTTTTCAGTGATGCTGCTACACGTGAGGTTTTCTTTGCACCTGGCCTTGTGATAATGTACTACAATTTGATTTTGACCTAATGTATGAGAGACTGTTAGGTAGGTCCTAAAAGCAGCCGACATACTGTAGTGAAGAACCCCTTCCCATCCCGGTTACTGTCCTTCTCCATCCCTCCTGTTGGGCAGAAGACACAAAAGTTTCAGGGCATGTAGGACCAGCCTCGTCGATGGCTTTTACCTGCTGCTGTAAGAGTGGTGAACGGACTTGTTCTACAATAAAGATGAAGTTTTGATCTTCCAGTCACCCTCTTCCTGACCCTTGCACTTTATTTGTCCATGTACATCGCACTTTCTCTGCAACTACAACACTCTAATCTGCATTCTTTATTTTCCCCGTTTGTACTAACAACTTGCGTAAGCTATAGTCTATCTGCATGAAACGCAAAATAAAGGTCTTCACTGTGTCTTGGTGCATCTGACAATAGTGAAATTTCCCTCGAAATCCCGTGGCTATAGGACCCCGGAGTGTGCTCTTTTCTCGGAGCCTTTGTATTGGCTGCTTCCAGCTCCGGTGCGTGGCTCAGCACATCTGGAACGCTGGAATGTGGCAGTAGGCAGCATTCCCTTTTGGACACCGCTTTGTGCTAGGACATGGACATGGTTTGCGTGTAGAACATAAGAGCAAAGAACAGATGCTTTGGCCCATGATATTGTGCTGACCCTTTCACCATCAAGCCCTCCCTCCCACATTGTCCTCCATGTTTCTGCCATCCATGTGCCTTTCCAAGGGTTTCTTAAATGTCCCTAATATTTCTGGCTCCACTACCACACCTGGCAGGAGTTCCATGCACCCAACACTCTCTGTGGAAGTAACTTACCTCTGACATTCACCCTCATACTGCCCTCGAAACACCTTAAAGTTATGCTCCCTTGTGTTAACCATTTCTGCCCTGAGAGTAAGTGTCTGGGTCTCCACTATCTATTCTTTTTATCATCCTGTACACCTCCTTCAACTCACTTTGGTAGACCAAAGTGTGTCTTTCACAGAATTGATGACCTTCGAGCAGAACTTGGTGTCTGTTTTAGGATGCATCAATAGCCAATAGTTTGGAGACTCCTCTGCTACACAGCTACTCAGGATAAACTTCATTAGAACCATACACCCTTTCGTAAACCTTCCTTGATAGCACAGTCGACAATGAGGTGGACAATTTAAAAAGAAAAATTTATTTAAAGATACAGGCCTTTTCGGCCCAACAAGCTGCACTACCCAGCAGCCCATCTATTTAACCCCAGTCTAATTACAGGAGAATTTACGATTACCAGTTAAACTATTAATTAGTATATCTTTGGGCTGTGGGAGAAAACTGGAGCACCCAGAGGAAACACACGTGCTCACAGAAAGTATGTACAAAGTTCTTACAGGTGACATCAGACTGGAACTCCAAACTCCAACACCCCAATGGGTAATGGCATCACACTTACTACTACACTACCAGGACACCCTATATTTAAGACATTTTTGTATCTCTCACATGGGAGAAGTTTCTGTGATGGAAGATTCACATCAGCTGCTCTGTTGCTGCTCCAGGTGCTTTCTCTTGTAGAAATGCTGGCATCTTTGACAGATGAGGTTTCAAGATACCTACTTCTGTCAAAAGTTGTGACCCTGGTGTGTGGTGTCACAGAACATCATCACTGATGTAATGTATTTCAGCAAAATCCCAATGCAAAGCCTTAATTTTTAAAAAAATATCTTGCACTGCACAGTTATCACAAAACACGTCAGTGATTCTGATTCTAATTCTCTCTTTACTGAAAGCTGGTTCAAGCTGGATAGATAAAGGAATCTCCTCTGATAAAAATCAGCCCATGACACAACAAGTATAATGTCATGACACAGGCTTACAGACAGACTCCACCAAGGATGATCCCAAGCCTTTTTATGAAAGGAGGGTCAAGTATGGGACTGGCAACCCAATCCCATAAAAACCCAGAGCCACCGAAACACCATCAGAAGCTCCAAAGACCCCATTCCTGGGAGAGGAAGGATCTTCGAAGATGGGTTATACCTGGGGAAAAGTTTAAAGACTGGCCCAGGACAGAGGAATCTGGTGAGCTGCTAAATGGCAGCCTTTGCTGTGGTAGGACAAAGGGCTTAAGTTACAGTGGGAAACTACACAAGTACGGAACCAGCTCTACTACAGATCACTGAAAATCCAGTGAACATTTACAGGCAAGTGGTCAACAGTGGGCAGTTAATGTTTCTGAGTGGTCTTCATCTCTGATGATATAGCCATCATCAGTGCTCCATGAACTGTTTCCTTTTGCACTATATATTGTAAATTACAATATAATTTCTGAATTGCACTGTACTGCTGTCAGCTGGCCAGTGGTGTTATGCCAACTACAGCAGACTTTGAAGAGAATGGACCCAGGTCCGAATTCAGGCAGCTCCCTGTACACTTTCCACCCATGCTGGGTTGAGCATCGAGCTAGCAACATGGCCTCATGAAAATCAGACAAAAAACGTTAAGGAAATGGCAAGTTTGCCACCAATGCACCACAAGGCATGGAAAGGAACAGTGCGCTGCTGTAGCAAAACAGTAAATTTCATGCAACATGAGGGAATCTGCAGATGCTGGAAATAAATAAAAACACAAAATGGTTAAAGGGTTAACATGTGAGAAGTGTTTGATGGCTTTAGGCCTGTACTTGCTGGAGTTTGGAAGAATGGGGTGGGGGGGATGGGTGTGAGAAAGAATCTTATTGAAATGTATTAAATATTGAAACTCCCAAATAGTGAATATGAAAAGAATGTTTCCTAAAAATGAGGGTGTCTAGGACCAGAGGGCAGAGTGTTAGAATAGAAGGGCAACTCTTATTACAGATGAAGAATTTTCTTGGAATTGTGGAATTCATTGCCACAGATGGCTGTAGAGGTGAAGTCACTGGGTATATCTAAAGCAAGGTTGATAGGTTCTTTTTTGAAATGTTGAAATTGAAATTAATTTCTTTCAGTCAGTACAAACATAACAAAAAGCATCATTTACAGTGATTTCATAGGAAAAAATTACAATATAAAAACATAGATATTCTTTAAAACAGACAGAAAGGGTGTCGGCTGAAGCTACAGCTTATTACACCTACCCTTACTTATACAACAACTTATTTGGCGTCAATCATCACATCAAAAACAAAAAAATTACAATATTTTAACACAAAATCCAATTCCAAATATAATTTATTTACATTACTGCCATTCATTTCAAATTATGTATTTTATATTTGTTCATTAATTTTTAAATATTTTTTAAAACTTAAGTGTAGTGCATGTTTTTAAATTCTTACTACAACTGTTCCACAGATTCACCCCTCTGACTGAAATTTGTTCTTATCCTTTGTTTTTGAAATATACATGTTCATCTCAAATCATGTTGACTTTCTCTTATTTTAAACAACCTTTGGATACTTTGTGGTAACTGTCCATTTTTTTACTTTATACTTAATTTGTATTATTTTAAGATCTATGAAATCTCTGAATTTTAAAGTGTTTAGTTGAATAAATAGTGGATTGTTTGGCTCATAATAACTAGTATTAATTACAATTTGTATAACTTTCTTCTGGAGCAGAAAAATTGAATTTGTATTTGTTTTGTATGTACTTCCCCGTACCTCTACACAGTAAGTCATGATTAGTAAAGGTGTCAAAGGTTATAGGACAAAGGCAGAATGGAGTTGAAAGGGATAAGAAATCACGTGTGTTGGAAAGATAGAGCAAACTTGATGGGCTTAAAGACCTAATTCTGCTCTGATGTCTTCTGGCCTTATGAATTCACCATTCCAGCTTGATATTTCAGCAATGCATAAAATGCCGGAGGAACTCAAAAGATCAGGCAGGATCTATGTAGGGGAATAAACGGTTGAGATGTTGGGCCAAAAACTTTCAACAATCCTGAAGGGTCTTGGCCTGAATTTGCATCTTGTTTTTTTTATCAAATGTGGTTCTGTACACTTGGAGCCAGTGATCTCCATTTCAGACTTTGCCAATAACTTGGCCCCATCCCCAGATGTTCCAGACTATTATCCAATACCACCTTGATTCCTTGTTTAAATGTTGCACAGCAATTGTAGCTCTAGTGATGCAGAAGACTTAAGGGAGCAGAATAAGTTGGTCACAAAAGCCTGAAGAATTCAAGTTGTGCAGCATCTATGGCAGTAAAAAAACATGGAAAGGTTGGTGCTGTAAATGTGGTGTCAGCTGGACTGTCACCAGCACATCCTTGGACTGTGGCCATTGACTTTTCATGTGTTGTGATGTACATGTTCCAAAATCTTTTACAGTCTGTTTCTGGCCCAAAATCCCTTCAGGATTTGGCATCCTGATGAAAGGTCACAGCCTGAAACATCAACTGCTTATTCCCTCCATAGATGCTGCCTGACTTGCAAGGTTCCTCCAGCAGTCTGCATGAAATTACTAGTTTTGGGGCAGAACACTGCCCTGGGAGAGATACATCCCTGTCGCAAGGGGATGTTCATTCTCTGACTCCTGCTGATGATTTTGGAGGGGTCTGCAGATTGCCTTGAGGTAACTGCTATTGGTGACGTGCCAAATCTATGCAAACTCATAAGAAAGAGATGCTGTAATGCCATCTTTGTGGCAGTGCTTGCATGCTGGTCTTGGGGCAAATCCTCTATGATAATGCCATGGAACCTTCTCCATCGGTGCGATCCGAGAGCTGGCTGATGGACCAATATGGATGGGTTTCTTTTCTCAAAGGCTGTGGTGCTTGGACTACAGAATACTTGGTGTACTTGAATATCAAACTTGCGAGAAGGCAACCTTGAGAGATGCTGCCTGACCGGAGTTCCTCCAGCAATTTGTGCATTGCTGAAGTATCAAGCTGGAATGGTGAATTCAACAGGCCATAAGACATCAGTACAGAACTGGGTCATTCAACATACTCTGTCGTTCCACCATGGGTGATTTGTTATCCCGCTAACCCTTCTCAATGCTCAGCAGTTTGGGCAGCATCAGTGGTAAAGCCAGCAGTTAATGCTTCAGTTCAAAACCATTTTACCAGAAAACTTGTCAGAGGCTGTAATGAATGTTAAAAGCATGAGGCCATATTCAGTTTGGAGGACCAAATGTCTTGATAGCCTCCAACCTGATGGCATGAAAATCTGTTTATTCAACTTTAAGTCATTTCTTTCCTCTTCTCTTTTTACACTTCTGGCTCCCTGCTTAGTCCTTCTCTCACCCCCGCACACCCATCACCTCCCTTTGGTGCCTGTCTCCTTTCTCCCATGATCCACTGTCCTCTCCTATTGGACTCTTTCTTCTTGACCCTTTACCTCTTCCACCTGAACTCTCCCAGCTTCTCACTTATCACCCTCCCCACCCACTGCTTCTCCCCAGGTCCCAACTATTGTTTGCCTCATTGCATTCCTCCCTGTTGACCCAATCACCTTATTCTGGCATCTGCCCCCTTCCTTTCAAGTCTTGTTGAAGGGTCTTGGCTGAAACCTTGCTGATTTATTCCTCTGTAATGCTGCCTGACTTGCAGTGTTCCTCCAGCATTTTGTGTTGCTGCTCTGGATTTTCAGCATCTGCAGAATCTCTGGGTTACAATTAGATCTTTTTGTCAATCCAGGCTCCACAATGAGCAGGCATGGTGATTGGTAAAGCAAAAGGTCTTGATTTATATGGTCCTTGATGCCTTGAAGGATGCAGTCATGAGGCATCAAGCAATGCGCCTCATCTGTGTTAACTGGGTGAGACCTTACTTTTAATCGGTTCTGGGGTCTCAAGGAGGAAACATTGCCACATTCCTCTATAAACACAAGGAATGCTGGAAAGTCAGAGCAGCACACAAAATGGAGGAAGGCAGCATGGAAGGGAATAAACAGGTGATGTTTTGGGCAGAGAAACAGGACAGGAAAAGAAAGAGGCAGAAGCCAGAATCAGAAGCTGTGAAATTCTACGATCACTAGTTTTTTTTTTCTCCCTCTAGAGGTGAATGGAAATGGGTACAGTTGACAACATGAAATTAAATGAGAATGCACTAACTTTAGAATTGTAGCTGACAGGAATACATAGATAAATGTGTAGATCTTTAAAAGACCGTGCCATTAGGAGACAACTGTTTGCATCATCATCAAATATTCCTGTTTAGGGTTACAGCTGAAATCCAGTCACACTAAGCAGCACCATTTTAAGATTTTTTGAAAAATCTGTCAGTTGTTAAAATTGATGAGCCTCTGACGATAGTCTCTGGTTGTGAGTGCATTTCTCCTTTATGAAAACAAGTGGGGACGGTGTGCCAGTCTGCAAGTGCAATTGAAATGCAGATGCTTTTGACCTTGACTCTGATTATCCTGCTGATGAATGTACACTCTGGAGAATTTGAAGACTTCAGAGCAAGATTCATGTACCTGAGGGACTCTTGTGTGCTCTGTTTTACTGAAACATGGCTATCCCCTGCCATTTCTTGGAGTCCAAATCCATAGGACACTCTGCTGCGCAGGTTGACTCTTTGGTTAAGAAGGCATACGGTGCATTGGCCTTCATCAATCGTGAGACTGAGTTTAGGAGCCGAGAGTTAATGTTGCAGCTATATAGGACCCCGGTCAGACCCCACTTGGAGTACTGTGCTCAGTTCTGGTCACCTCACTATAGAAAGGGCTTGGAAACCATAGAACAGGTGCAGAGGAGATTTACAAGATTTACAACATCCTGGATTGGAGAGCGTGCTTTATGAGAATAGATTGCCTTTTTTCCTTGGAATGATGGAGGATGAGAGGTGACTTGATAGAGGTGTATAAGATATGTGGCATTGATCGTGTGGATAGTCAGAGGCTTTTTCCCAGGGCTGAAATAGCTAGAACAAGAGGGCACAACTTTAAGGTGCTTGGAAGTAGGTACAGAGGAGATGGCAGGTCTGTTTTTTTCTGCAGAGAGTGGTGAGTGTGTGGAATGGGCTGCCAGTGACTGTGGTGGAGGCAGATACGATATGGTCTTTTAAGAGACTCCTGTCCATGGAGCTCAGAAAAATAGAGGGCTACCCTAGCTAATTTCTAATGTTAGGATATGTTTGGCCGAAGGGCCTGTGTTCTGCTGAAGGTTTTCTATGTTTCTATTTTGGATGCAGCACTGCAGTTTTATGGCTTCATAATTCTCCACAAGGACAGGGCAGCTGAGTCTCTTAAAGGCAGAGGAGGTGGAGTATGGTTTGATCAACTCATTGTGATGCACAACATGGTGGTTCTCTCCAAGTCCTGCTCAACTGACCTGGAACATCTTGCAGTCAAATGTGGTCTATGAGGGAGTTTACTGCCATCATCCCAGCAGTGGTGTGCATTCTGCCTCAGGCCAAGATCAGGCCGGCACTGGAGGAACTGAGCAATAATCAGCAGGCAAAAAACTGTGCTCTCCGATGCCTCCCCTATCGTTGCAGGAGATTTCACTCAGGTCAGCTTGTCAAAGTCTCTGAACAACTACAAGCAACACGTCCCCGGTGTAAACAGAGGAGCCAACTTGGCACTGTTAGACCACCATCAAGAATGCCTACTGTGCCATCTCACAGCCACACTTTGAAAGTCTGATCACCTGGCTGTACTTCTACTCCCAGCATATCGGCAGAGACTGAAAACAGCAGCATTAATGGTGAAGACCAAGAAGGTACGGTTAAAGGAGGAAGAGGAGCCCTTGCTGGACTGCTTTGAGTCGGGACAATATTCAGGGATTCCTCTTCGAATCAGAATATGCTTCAGTTGTCACCGGCTTCAACAAGATGTGTGTGGATGAGCGTGACTTCGACAATGTACCAGACATACCCAAACCAAAAGCCACAGATGAATTAGGAAATTCATAGGTTGCTGAAGGCTAGATCTGTGGCATTCAAGACCGGTGATCCCAAAATTTACAAGAAGTCCAGGTTATTTTAACGGCCAAAGAAAGAATTCCAATTGAAGATAGAGATGGAATTGATGCACGGCATTTCTTGGCATGGTTTATAGGCCATTACTTTCTAGAAAATGAAACCTAACGTTATGAATGTCTGAGATGCTTCACTCCCAGATGAGCTCAATCCTCAAAGGGAGAATAAAACTAAGCTTGTGCAAATGCCTGCAGCATCTGGTGACCCTGTGATCTCTGTCTTGGAGGCTGATGTCAGAACACCTTTCAAGAGGGTGAATCCTTGCAAGGCATCAGGCTCTGATGGTGGACCAGGCGGGGCTCTGAAAACCTGTGCAGGAGTGTTCAAGGACATCTTTGATCTCACTACTGTAGTCGGAGGTTCCCATCCGCTTTACGAGGACAGCAGTCATACCGGTGCCCAAGAAGATCAGGGTGATCTCCCTCATTATCGCCCAGTGGGACTCACATCCACTGTAATGAAGTGCTCTGAGGAGTTGGTCATGACCAGAATGATCTGTGAAGGCAAGGACCTGGACCCACTGGAATTTGCCGATTGCCACACTAGGTCTACAGCGAATGTAAGCTCACTGGCTCTCCATACAGCCTTGGATCTCCTGGACAATAGTAATACTTGCATCATGCTGCTGTTTGTTGACTACAGCTCAGCATTTAAGGAAATCATACCCACAATCAATAAGCTCCAAAGCTTAGGCCTCTGTACCTTTCTGTGCAACTGGACTCTTGACTTACTCACTGGGAGACCACAGTCTGTGCAGACTGGAAATAACATCTCCTCGCTGACGATCAACACTGCCGTATACTTAGCCAGCTAGCCTACTCCCTCAACACCTGTGGTTGTGTGGCCAGGCACTGCTCAAATGCCATCCATAAATTTGCCAAGGCCAAAACTGCTTGTTGAGCGGGGTTGCAGCAACACCCTTGCACTCAATGTCAGTAAGACCAAGGAATTGATTGTGGATTTTAGCAAGGGAAAATCGAGGGAAACCATCAGTCCTCAAAGGATCAAAAATGGACAGGGTGAGCAGTGTAAAGTTCCTGGGTGTCAACATCTCTGAGGACTTATCCTGGGCTCAATATATTGATGCAATTGCAAAGAAGGCATAACAGCTGCTATGTTTCTTTGGGAATTAGAGGAGAATTGGTATGTCACCAAAGACACTTGCAAATTTCTACAGATGTATCGTGGAGAGCATTGTAACTGGCTGCATCTCTGGCTAGTTAGGAGTGGTCACTGCACAGGATTGGAAAAAGCTGCAAAAATCTCTGCCAGCTCCATCATGGACACTAGCCTTCCCACATCCAGGACACCTTCCCAAGGCAATGCCTCTAATGGGCAGCATCCATCATTAAGGACCTCCATTACCCAGGACATACCATCTTCCCAATGCTACCATAATGAGAAGGTACAGGGCCTGAAGACATGCATTCTATGTTTCAGGAACAGGTTCTTCCCCTCCACCATCAGATTTCTGAATGGACAACAAATCAATGAACACTACCAGTACTTTTCCCCTCTTTTAACACCAATTGAATTAGTTTATAATTTTTACTATTGAAAAGTCCTGCTGCCACAAAACAAATTTCATGCAGTTTGCCAGTTTTATTAAGCCCGATTCTGATTCTGGATTACAAGAGAATCACGTGCTTTCTTGTCTATCTAAGTATGAGTAGTGAACAAGCTTGGACTAGAATTGTGATCAGTGCCACGAACATCTGAGATTCTCCAGACTATTCATCATAAAGAAGCAAAGTTCAAAGTAAATGTATTAGTAAAGTACATATGTATTCATCAAACTGCAGGCAGACACAGTAGAACAAAGAAATACAAAGGACCAATGCAAACACGAAAACTGACAAACAGCCAATGTCCAAAAGGTGATGAACTGTGCAAATAGAACAACAGGAAGAAATAAATAATACTGAGAACATGAGATGTGGAGTCCTTGAAAGTGAGTCCATAGTTTGTGGTATCAGTTCAGAGTTGAGGTGAGTGAAGTTATCCCCTTTGTTTCAAGAATCTGATGGCTGTAGGGTAATAACTATTCAGGAACTTGGCGGTGTGGGACCTCCTTCACAGTGGCAACAGATAGAAGAGAGCTTGGCCTAGATGGTGAGAATTTTTGATGTAGAGGATATTGCTTTCTTTTGACACTGTTCCTTGGAGATGTGCTCAGTGGTGGGGAGGTTTTTACCTGTGACGGAAGCACAATACTCGTTCTCTCATCAAACATTCTATAGTGTGTGTTTTGGCACACTGTTAATGCATCATATATAGAGTATACCGCATATCTATCTTGCGTCTTGTTATACTTTAAAATAATACTCTGTAGAAACTTTGAAGTTTTCTTTCTTCTTCATTGATCTGACTTCTTGAAACCTTTTGTACTCCCCCCCCCCCCATAGTATTAAGAAGAGGGTCTGTCTGAGATGGTGAGAACCCTTCATGGTGGATCTTTATTGATGGTGAGAATGATTGTGCCTGTGATGTGAAGAGCCTGGGTCTACAGCCCTCTGCCGCCTCCCGTGCATTAAAGCCTTTGACTTTCCTTCAGGTGTTTGACCTTTCGGTGACTGTGGCAGGTGTGAGAAAATACTGCCTGTGCACTTGAACCCATTTGTCACTATAGAAATTCATACTGGACTGCAGTTTTCATTGTGTCAGTGCCCACTCCTCCTGATTAAGTCTATAAGACTGACTCAGTTTCTCTCTAACTGACTCACTCCCTCTTTCACTGTAGACTTCTATAATTTCCTAACACTAGTTTATTTTTAGTCTGTTTTTCTTGAATAAGGAAGTCTATGAGAGCAAGTTATTAATCTAAATATTTCTCCCTCCAATCCTGGTCATGTTTGGAAGTTTGTGGAAATTAAATTTATTTTGTGTTTTAACTTCCTTTACGGTTGACTAACAGTGAAAAATGTTGCATGAAATTGCAAAATGCTGGCAAAACTCAGCAGGCCAGACAGCATCTATGGGAGGAGGTAGTGATGACATTTTGGGCCAAGACCCTTCATCAGGAGTGAAGTAACATGGGATGGTCGAGGGGGGATAAGAAGTGGGGGGAGGGATGAAGTAGAGAGCTGGGAAGTGATAGGCTGAAGGGAAACGGGCTGGGGGGGGGGAAGGTGGAGAATTATGGGAAATAAAAGAGAAAGAAAGGCAGGGCTGGGTGGGGGGGGAGATTATAGTGAGGGGGGAAAAGAGAGAGAAAGAGAACCAGACTAAAATTATAGATAGGGATGGGGTAAGGGGGGGCAGGGGTATCAATGGAGGTCTGTGAGTTGAATGTTCATGCGGGCAGGTAGGAGGCTACCTAGGCTGGAGATAAGGTATTGCTCCATCGTCCTGCGTGTGGCCTCATCTTGACGGTAGATGAGGCCATGGACAGACAGGTTGGAGTGGGAGTGGTCTGTGGAATTGAAGTGTGTGGCCACAGGGAGATCCCGCCACTGCTGGAGGACTGAGCGCTGGTGTTCGGCGAAATGGCACATGGCTGACAAAAAGGCAGGCGTAGCTAGGACCTATGCGGGTGCCCATGTCTACACCGTTACTTTGGAGGAAGTGGAAGGCGCCCTGGTGTAAAGAGTAGCCACGGGCACCCTCATTGGTCCTAGCTACGCCTGCCTTTTTGTCGGCCATGTGGAGCAATCTATGTTCCAAGCCTACACCGGTATCTGTCCTTTTTTCTTGTGTTATATCGACGACTGCATCGCCGCTGCTTCCTGCACGCATGCTGAGCTCGTTGACTTCATTAACTTCACCTCCAACTTTCACCCCACCCTCAAATTCACCTGGTCTATTTCTGACACCTCCCTCCCCTTTCTAGATCTTTCTGTTTCTATCTCTGGAGACAGCCTATCCACCGACGTCTACAACAAACCTACTAACTCCCACAGCTACCTACACTATTCTTCCTCCCACCCTGTCTCCTGCAAAAATGCTATCCCTTTCTCTCAATTCCTCCGCCTCCACCGCATCTGCTCTCAGGGTGAGGCCTTTCATTCTAGGACAAAGGAGATGTCTTCCTTTTTTAAAGAAAGGGGCTTCCCGTCATCCACTATCAACTCTGCCATCCATCACGTCTCCCGTATTTCACGCACCTCTGCCCTCACCCCATCCCCCTGCCAGCCCACCAGGGATCGAGTCCCCCTGGTCCTCACCTATCACCCTACCAGCCTACAGATCCAAAGTATAATCCTCCATAACTTCTGCCACCTCCTACGTGATCCCACCACCAGACACATCTTCCCCTCCCCCCCCACTCTCGGCTTTCCGCAAGGATCACTCCCTAAGAGACTCCCTTGTCCATTCATCCCTCACATCCCTCCCCACTGACCTCCCTCCGGGCACTCATCCCTGCAAACAGAAGAAGTGCTACACCTGCCCCCACACTTCTTCCCTCACCACCATCCCAGGCCCCAGACAGTCCTTTCAGGTGAGGCACCACTTCACCTGCGAGTCAACTGGGGTAATATACTGTATCCGGTGCTCCTGATGTGGCCATTTATACATTGGGGAGACCTGCCGCAGACTGGGAGACTGTTTCGCCGAACACTGGTGCTCTGTCCTCCAGCAGTGGCGGGATCTCCCTGTGGCCACACACTTCAATTCCACAGACCACTCCCACTCCAACCTGTCTGTCCATGGCCTCCTCTACTGTCAAGATGAGGCCACACGCAGGACGATGGAGCAATACCTTATCTCCCGCCTAGGTAGCCTCCTACCTGCCCGCATGAACATTCATCTCACAGACCTCCGTTGATACCCCTGCACCCCCCTTACCCCCATCCCTATCTATTATTTTAGTCTGGTTCTCTTTCTCTCTCTTTTCCACCCTCACTATAATCTTCCCCCAGCCCTACCTTTCTTTCTTTTATTTCCCATAGTTCTCCACCTTCCCCCTAGCCCATTTCCCTTCAGCCTATCACTTCCCAGCTCTCTACTTCATCCCTCCCCCCACTTCTTATCCCCCCTCGACCATCCCATGTTACTTCACTCCTGATGAAGGGTCTTGGCCCAAAATGTCGTCACTTCCTCCTCCCATAGATGCTGTCTGGCCTGCTGAGTTTTGCCAGCATTTTGCAATTTCATGCAACATTTTTCACTGTTAGTCAACCGTAAAGGAAGTTAAAACACAAAATAAATTTAATTTCCACAAACTTCCAAACATGACCAGGATTGGAGGGAGAAATATTTAGATTAATAACTTGCTCTCATAGACTTCCTTATTCAAGAAAAACAGACTAAAAATAAACTAGTGTTAGGAAATTATAGAAGTCTACAGTGAAAGAGGGAGTGAGTCAGTTAGAGAGAAACTGAGTCAGTCTTATAGACTTAATCAGGAGGAGTGGGCACTGACACAATGAAAACTGCAGTCCAGTATGAATTTCTATAGTGACAAATGGGTTCAAGTGCACAGGCAGTATTTTCTCACACCTGCCACAGTCACCGAAAGGTCAAACACCTGAAGGAAAGTCAAAGGCTTTAATGCACAGGAGGCGGCAGAGGGCTGTAGACCCAGGCTCTTCACATCACAGGCACAATCATTCTCACCATCAATAAAGATCCACCATGAAGGGTTCTCACCATCTCAGACAGACCCTCTTCTTAATACTATGGGGGGGGGGGGAGTACAAAAGGTTTCAAGAAGTCAGATCAATGAAGAAGAAAGAAAACTTCAAAGTTTCTACAGAGTATTATTTTAAAGTATAACAAGACGCAAGATAGATATGCGGTATACTCTATATATGATGCATTAACAGTGTGCCAAAACACACACTATAGAATGCTTGATGAGAGAACGAGTATTGTGCTTCCGTCACAGGTAAAAACCTCCCCACCACTGAGCACATCTCCAAGGAACAGTGTCAAAAGAAAGCAATATCCTCTACATCAAAAATTCTCACCATCTAGGCCAAGCTCTCTTCTATCTGTTGCCACTGTGAAGGAGGTCCCACACCGCCAAGTTCCTGAATAGTTATTACCCTACAGCCATCAGATTCTTGAAACAAAGGGGATAACTTCACTCACCTCAACTCTGAACTGATACCACAAACTATGGACTCACTTTCAAGGACTCCACATCTCATGTTCTCAGTATTATTTATTTCTTCCTGTTGTTCTATTTGCACAGTTCATCACCTTTTGGACATTGGCTGTTTGTCAGTTTTCGTGTTTGCATTGGTCCTTTGTATTTCTTTGTTCTACTGTGTCTGCCTGCAGTTTGATGAATACATATGTACTTTACTAATACATTTACTTTGAACTTTGCTTCTTTATGATGAATGGTCTGGAGAATCTCAGATGTTCGTGGCACTGATCACAATTCTAGTCCAAGCTTGTTCACTACTCATACTTAGATAGACAAGAAAGCACGTGATTCTCTTGTAATCCAGAATCAGAATCAGGCTTAATAAAACTGGCAAACTGCATGAAATTTGTTTTGTGGCAGCAGGACTTTTCAATAGTAAAAATTATAAACTAATTCAATTGGTGTTAAAAGAGGGGAAAAGTACTGGTAGTGTTCATTGATTTGTTGTCCATTCAGAAATCTGATGGTGGAGGGGAAGAACATAGAATCCACATAGAACATAGAATGCGTGTCTTCAGGCCCTGTACCTTCTCATTATGGTAGCATTGGGAAGATGGCATGTCCTGGGTAATGGAGGTCCTTAATGATGGATGCTGCCCATTGGAGGCATTGCCTTGGGAAGGTGTCCTGGATGTGGGAAGGCTAGTGTCCATGATGGAGCTGGCAGAGATTACAACTTTTTGCAGCTTTTTCCAATCCTGTGCAATGACCACTCCTAACTAGCCAGAGATGCAGCCAGTTACAATGCTCCCCACGATACATCTGTAGAAATTTGCAAGTGTCTTTGGTGACATAAGAATTCTCCTCTAATTCCCAATGAAACATAGCAGCTGTTATGCCTTCTTTGCAGTTGCATCAATATATTGAGCCCAGGATAAGTCCTCAGAGATGTTGACACCCAGGAACTTTACACTGCTCACCCTGTCCATTTTTGATCCTTTGAGGACTGATGGTTTCCCTCGATTTTCCCTTGCTAAAATCCACAATCAATTCCTTGGCCTTACTGACATTGAGTGCAAGGGTGTTGCTGCAACCCCGCTCAACAAGCAGTTTTGGCCTTGGCAAATTTATGGATGGCATTTGAGCAGTGCCTGGCCACACAACTACGAGTGTAGAGGGAGTAGGCTAGTTGGCTAAGTATACGGCAGTGTTGATCGTCAGCGAGGAGATGTTATTTCCAGTCTGCACAGACTGTGGTCTCCCAGTGAGTAAGTCAAGAGTCCAGTTGCACAGAAAGGTACAGAGGCCTAAGCTTTGGAGCTTATTGATTGTGGGTATGATTTCCTTAAATGCTGAGCTGTAGTCAACAAACAGCAGCATGATGCAAGTATTACTATTGTCCAGGAGATCCAAGGCTGTATGGAGAGCCAGTGAGCTTACATTCGCAGTAGACCTAGTGTGGCAATCGGCAAATTCCAGTGGGTCCAGGTCCTTGCCTTCACAGATCATTCTGGTCATGACCAACTCCTCAGAGCACTTCATTACAGTGGATGTGAGTCCCACTGGGCGATAATGAGGGAGATCACCCTGATCTTCTTGGGCACCGGTATGACTGCTGTCCTCGTAAAGCGGATGGGAACCTCCGACTACAGTAGTGAGATCAAAGATGTCCTTGAACACTCCTGCACAGGTTTTCAGAGCCCCGCCTGGTCCACCATCAGAGCCTGATGCCTTGCAAGGATTCACCCTCTTGAAAGGTGTTCTGACATCAGCCTCCAAGACAGAGATCACAGGGTCACCAGATGCTGCAGGCATTTGCACAAGCTTAGTTTTATTCTCCCTTTGAGGATTGAGCTCATCTGGGAGTGAAGCATCTCAGACATTCATAACGTTAGGTTTCATTTTCTAGAAAGTAATGGCCTATAAACCATGCCAAGAACTGCCGTGCATCAATTCCATCTCTATCTTCAATTGGAATTCTTTCTTTGGCCGTTAAAATAACCTGGACTTCTTGTAAATTTTGGGATCACCGGTCTTGAATGCCACAGATCTAGTCTTCAGCAACCTATGAATTTCCTAGTTCATCTGTGGCTTTTGGTTTGGGTATGTCTGGTACATTGTCAAAGTCACGCTCATCCACACACATCTTGTTGAAGTTGGTGACAACTGAAGCATATTCTGATTCGAAGAGGAATCCCTGAATATTGTCCCGACTCAAAGCAGTCCAGCAAGGGCTCCTCTTCCTCCTTTGACCTTCTTGGTCTTCACCACTAATGCTGCTGTTTTTAGTCTCTGCCGATATGCTGGGAGTAGAAGTACAGCCAGGTGATCAGACTTTCAAAGTGTGGCTGTGAGATGGCACAGTAGGCATTCTTGATTGTGGTCTATCAGTGCCAAGTTGGCTCCTCTGTTTACACCGGGGACGTGTTGCTTGTAGTTGTTCAGAGACTTTGACAAGCTGACCTGAGTGAAATCTCCTGCAACGATAGGGGAGGCATCGGAGAGCACAGTTTTGTGCCTGCTGATTATTGCTCAGTTCCTCCAGTGCCGGCCTGATCTTGGCCTGAGGCAGAATGCACACCACTGCTGGGATGATGGCAGTAAACTCCCTCATAGACCACATTTGACTGCAAGATGTTCCAGGTCAGTTGAGCAGGACTTGGAGAGAACCACCATGTTGTGCATCACAATGAATTGATCAAACCATACTCCACCTCCTCTGCCTTTAAGAGACTCAGCTGCCCTGTCCTTGTGGAGAATTATGAAGCCATAAAACTGCAGTGCTGCATCCAAAATAGAAACATAGAAAACCTTCAGCAGAACACAGGCCCTTCGGCCGAACATATCCTGACATTAGAAATTAGCTAGGGTAGCCCTCTATTTTTCTGAGCTCCATGGACAGGAGTATCTTAAAAGACCGTATCGTATCTGCCTCCACCACAGTCACTGGCAGCCCATTCCACGCACTCACCACTCTCTGCAGAAAAAAACAGACCTGCCATCTCCTCTGTACCTACTTCCAAGCACCTTAAAGTTGTGCCCTCTTGTTCTAGCTATTTCAGCCCTGGGAAAAAGCCTCTGACTATCCACACGATCAATGCCACATATCTTATACACCTCTATCAAGTCACCTCTCATCCTCCATCATTCCAAGGAAAAAAGGCAATCTATTCTCATAAAGCATGCTCTCCAATCCAGGATGTTGCAGATCTTGTAAATCTCCTCTGTAACTGTTCTATGGTTTCCAAGCCCTTTCTATAGTGAGGTGACCAGAACTGAGCACAGTACTCCAAGTGGGGTCTGACCAGGGTCCTATATAGCTGCAACATTACCTCTCGGCTCCTAAACTCAGTCTCATGATTGATGAAGGCCAATGCACCGTATGCCTTCTTAACCACAGAGTCAACCTGCGCAGCAGAGTGTCCTATGGATTTGGACTCCAAGAAATGGCAGGGGATAGCCATGTTTCAGTAAAACAGAGCACACAAGAGTCCCTCAGGTACATGAATCTTGCTCTGAAGTCTTCAAATTCTCCAGAGTGTACATTCATCAGCAGGATAATCAGAGTCGAGGTCAAAAGCATCTGCATTTCAATTGCACTGGCACTGTCCCCACTTGTTTTCTTAAAGGAGAAATGCACTCACAACCAGAGACTACCATCAGAGGCTCATCAATTTTAACAATTGATAGATTTTTTAAAAATCTTAAAATGATGCTGCTTACTGTGACTAGATTTCAGCTGTAACCCTAAACAGGAATATTTGATGATGATGCCAACAGTTGTCTCCTAATGGCACGGTCTTTTAAAGATCTATTTATTTATCTATGTATTCCAGTCAGCTACAATTCTAAAGTTAGTGCATTCTTTTTTAATTTCATGTTGTCAGCTGTACCCATTTCCATTCACCTCTAGAGGGAGAAAAAAACTAGTGATCATACAATTTCACAGCTTCCGATTCTGACTTCTGCCTCTTTCTTTTCCTGTCCTGATGAATAGTCTCTGCCCAAAACATCACCTGTTTATTCCCTTCCATGCTGCCTTCCTCCATTTTGTGTGCTGCTCTGACTTACCAGCATTCTTTGTGTTTATAGAGGAATGTGGCAACGTTTCCTCCTTGAGACCCCAGAACCGGTTAAAAGTAAGGTCTCACCCAGTTAACACAGATGAGGCGCATTTCCTGATGCCTCATGGCGGCATCCTTCAAGGTGTCAAGGACCGTATAAATCAAGACCTTTTGCTTTACCAATCACCATGCCTGCTCATTGTGGAGCCTGGATTGACAAAAAGATCTAATTTTAACCCAGAGATTCTGCAGATGCTGAAAATCCAGAGCAGCAACACAAAATGCCGGAGGAACTCTGCAAGTCAGGCAGCATTACAGAGGAATAAATCAGCAAGGTTTCAGCCAAGACCCTTCAAGAACACTTGAATGGAAGGGGGCAGATGCCAGAATAAGGTGATTGGGTCGACAGGGAGGAATGCAATGAGGCAAACAATAGTTGGGACCTGGGGAGAAGCAAAGTGGGTGGGGAGGGTGATAAGTGAGAAGCTGGGAGAGTTCAGGTGGAAGAGGTAAAGGGTCAAGAAGAAAGAGTCCAATAGGAGAGAACAGTGGATCATGGGAGAAAGGAGAGGGGCACCAAAGGGAGGTGATGGGCATGCAAGGGGAGAGAAGGACTAAGCAGGGAGCCAGAAGTGTAAAGAGAAGAGAAGAGGAAAGAAATGACTTAAAGTTGAATAAACAGATTTTCATGCCATCAGGTTGGAGGCTATCTAGACATTTGGTCCTCTAAACTGAATATGGCCTCATGCTTTTAACATTCATTACAGCCTCTGACAAGTTTTCTGTTAAGATGGTTTTGAACTGAAGCATTAACTGCTGGCTTTACCTCTGATGCTGCCCAAACTGCTGAGCATTGAGAAGGGTTAGCGGGATAACAAATCACCCATGGTGGAACGACAGAGTATGTTGAATGACCCAGTTCTGTACTGATGTCTTATGGCCTGTTGAATTCACCATTCCAGCTTGATACTTCAGCAATGCACAAATTGCTGGAGGATCTCCGGTCAGGCAGCATCTCTCAAGGTTGCCTTCTCGCAAGTTTGATATTCAAGTACACCAAGTATTCTGTAGTCCAAGCACCACAGCCTTTGAGAAAAGAAACCCATCCATATTGGTCCATCAGCCTGCTCTCGGATCGCACCAATGGAGAAGGTTCCATGGCATTATCATAGAGGATTTGCCCCAAGACCAGCATGCAAGCACTATCACAAACATGGCATTACAGCATCTCTTTCTTATGAGTTTGCATAGATTTGGCACGTCACCAATAGCAGTTACCTCAAGGCAATCTGCAGACCCCTCCAAAATCATCAGCAGGAGTCAGAGAATGAACATCCCCTTGCGACAGGGATGTATCTCTCCCAGGGCAATGTTCTGCCCCAAAACTAGTAATTTCATGCAGACTGCTGGAGGAACCTTGCAGGTCAGGCTGCATTTATGGAGGGAATAAGCAGTTGATGTTTCAGGCCGTGACATTTCATCAGGATGACAAATCCTGAAGGGATTTTGGGCCAGAAACAGATGGTAAAAGATTTTGGAACATGTACAGCAAATGAAAATTCAATGGTAACAGTCCAAGGATGTGCTGGTGACAGTCCAGCTGACACCACATTTACAGCACCAACCTTTCCATGTATTTTCTTACTGCCATAGATGCTGCACAACTTGAATTCTTCAGGCTGTTGCGACAAACTTATTCTGCTCCCTTAAGTCTTCTACATCACTAGAGCTACAATTGCTGTGCAACATTTAAAAAAGGAATCAAGGTGGTGTTGGATAATAGTCTGGAACATCTGGGGATGGGGCCATGTCTGAAATGGAGATCACTGGCTCCAAGTGTACAGAACCACATTTGATAAAAAAACAAGATGCAAATTCAGGCCAAGACACTTCAGGATTGTTGAAAGGTTTTGGCCCAACATCTCAACCACTTATTTCACTACATAGATGCTGCTTGATCTTTTGAGTTCCTCCAGCATTTTATGCATTGCTGAAATATCAAGCTGGAATGGTGAATTCATAAGGCCAGAAGACATCAGAGCAGAATTAGGTCTTTAAGCCCATCGAGTTTGCTCTATCTTTCCAACACACGTGATTTCTTATCCCTCTCAACTCCATTCTGCCTTTGTCCTATAACCTTTGACACCTTTACTAATCATGACTTACTGTGTAGAGGTACAGGGAAATACATACAAAACAAATACAAATTCATTTTTTCTACTCCAGAAGTTATACGAATTGTAAATAAGACTAGTTATTATGTGCCAACCAATCCACTATTTATTCAACTAAACACTTTAAAATTCAGAGATTTCATAGATTTTTAAATACAAATTAAGTATAAAGTAAAAAAATGGACAGTTACCACAAAGTGTCCAAAGGTTGTTTAAAATAAGAGAAAGTCAACATGATTTGAGATGAACATGTATATTTCAAAAGCAAAGGATAAGAACAAATTTCAGTCAGAGGGGTGAATCTATGGAACAGTTGTAGTAAGAATTTAAAAACATGCACTACACAAGTTTAAAAAATATTTACAAATTAATGAACAAATATGAAATACATAATTTGAAATGAATGGGAGTAATGCAAATAAATTATATTTGGAATTGGATTTTGTGTTAAAAGATTGTAAATTTTGTTTTTGATGTGATGTTTGATGCCAAATAAGTTGTTGTATAAGGGTAGGTGTAATAAGCTGTAGCTTCAGCCGACACCCTTTCTGTCTGTTTTAAAGAATATCTATGTTTTTATATTGTAATTTTTTCCTATGAAATCACTGTAAATGATGCTTTTTGTTATGTTTGTACTGACTGAAAGAAATTATTTTCAATTTCAAAATTTCAAAAAAAGAACCCATCAACCTTGCTTTAAATATACCCAGTGACTTCACCTCTACAGCCATCTGTGGCAATGAATTCCACAATTCCAAGAAAATTCTTCATCTGTAATAAGAAGAGTTGCCCTTCTATTCTAACACTCTGCCCTCTGGTCCTAGACACCCTCATTTTTCAGAAACATTCTCTTCATATTCACTATTTGGGAGTTTCAATATTTAATACATTTCAATAAGATTCTTTTTCTCTCCCCCCCCCCCCCACCCCATTCTTCTATACTCCAGCAAGTACAGGCCTAAAGCCATCAAACACTTCTCACATGTTAACCCTTTTATTTAGGTACAGAAAAGGGTGAAACTAAAACAATTTTTAAAATATACAGTTTTATTATTTGAAAATTTAATTACCATCATTGTTCAATGAAATTACTTTCAAAACAAAGCTTTAAAAAAGATTCTTCTGTATACTACAAAATATGCAAATAAATACTCAAGGCATGACACTGAATAAATTAAAATTGCATTAGTTGATATCCAAGTATTAATTTACAAAAATTTCCATGGCTCGTGTTACAAACAGGAACTCTAAACGGAAGTTGATTGGGAAAGATTGAGGGTATTTTAAGAAGAGGAACTAGTTTCTTGAACAAATTCAGGATTCTCAAACCCAATTGTGACAGATGACTAATGAGGTTGTCATTTTTGCCTTAGTGGTGAACACACTTGACCCCTGCCCCAAAACAGTCCTTGCCATGTCAACTCAATCATATGATAACAAAAAAAATAGACAAATAGAACATTCAAATTAAAATAATTTCCAGGAATACTCAAACTTTTGGTTATATCAACCTCACTTATACTTCCAGTGCATTACTGAAAAGTCAAAATCCATAATGAAAATCTTACATCCTCAAGTGCAGAGTATGGTGGGAAACACAGATTATTGTGATGGATACTAGGAACCACCCTGTTTCCAAGCAGAGACTTCAAGTTGAAATATGGTCTTGTTCTTCTTTATGCATTGAGGTCCACCAACAGCACTCCTTTCCATTCCCTCAATAGCAGATCATTTCAGGACAAGACCATGTCAACTCAAATCCCCCCATCTATTTTTCCCACTGAACTCCTCCCCACATCAATAAACACTCCAGATTCTACCACTCAAGGGTTCCAGTATCTGCAGAATTTCTCACAATTGTGATCAACTTATCAGCTGCATGATTTTTTGGGAAGCCAAGAGTTACAGCGAGAACACAAACTCAACACTGCCAGCACTGAGCGAGAGGGGACCTCATTGAAACCTACTGAAAGTTGAAAGGCCTAGAGAAGATGGAAGTGGAGAGGATGCTTTCTATAGTAGACCAGAGGGCACACAGTCTCATAATAGAAGCAGGTCCCTTTAGAACAGAGATTCTTTAACCAGATGGTGGTGAATCTGTGGAATTAAGGCCAGGTGATCGGGTATATTTAAAGCAGAGATTGATTGGCTCTTGAATAGCAAGGCCAAAGATTACTGGGAGAATGGAAGATGAATGGGGTTGAGTTGGATAATAAATCAGCCATGATGGAATGATGAAGCATACTGAATCAACTGTATGGCCCAATTCTGCTCCTGACTTACGAACCTGGGTCTCTGAAGCCGAAAAAGAAATACCTCTTTAGCTGCTCCGAGGGAATGAAATTGGATTTTTAAACCATAATGAGCGGATTGGGAGGGTGGGGTGTGCATCAAGTATTTTTCTTCATCCACTTCCACCAGAGTTTTAAAGGGCAACCAGCTACCTTACATCTCAAACTAGATACTAGCATTAAGATTGCAAATTACCCAATTCTCAGTTAACCAATTACACAATATGTATCATGGAAACTTCCAAGAGTTGATCTCATTCAATATAGAATACAGGAACAAGCCCTTCCACCCTCATTTTTCCCCATCAGAATAGTTAAATGATTTAGAGGTTCCTGATCTTATTTTATACCATGGGCCCAATAACAGAGGGATCTGTGGACCCGAACTAGTTAAACACCTACTAAAGCATTCTCTTCTACCTATACATGGTCCACATCCCTCCATTTTCTGCAGATTCAGGAACTCCAAGGTCATAAACAGCTACTGTACTTGTTGCAACTAGGACATTCCAGCCACTCACCTCAACACCAGTTCTGCACATCATTGACCTTGGCCCCTCACCTTAAATGCACTCCAGAATCAGCCTTCAGCCAGAGAAAGATACTGGCCATCCATGCCTCAATCATAAACATCTACCAGGTCTCCCTTCAGCCCTGTTCACTCCAGAGAAAACCCAAATCCACTCATCCTCTCATAGAATATGTCTGCTAACCCAGGCAGCACCCAAACTACTTCTGCACCCTGAAAGTCTATACATTCTTCCTATAATTGGCTGGCCATCTATGATACTAAACAAAGCCAATCCCATAGCTTGTTTAAAAAAAAATGCAACTTTCTGACTTGAGTTCAACTAGTGAGGAAAACATGTTACATCTTGCCACTATCTACATGCAGCCACTTTCAGTGAGCCATGGACTGGAACACCCAGATCCCTTATAGAAGGGTTACAAGCAAAAGCTTGCTCAAAAATAAAATCAGGACAAGATGCAATGCAAACCACAAGGTATGAGCATTAAAATACACATCGTGTTTCTTGGCTATATTAATTTTAACACTGCAACCTCTAACAAAATCCTTAAAACGGTGGCAAATTAATACTCTAGGTGGCAGCAAAGTATCATCTGATTTTAGAATTACAACATGAATGTCTATTTCATGGATATCTTTAGAGTGAAGCTGCTTTTTTGTATAAAATAGTTGATCTTGTCACCCCCACCCCACTTATAACCTTGTACTTGTAGCCAACAGGAGGCTCTGGCTGGAACAAAGCCACTCTTCTCCCCCCTGCCACCCACCCCACCTTTGGCAAGTCCAAGTCAGCCAAATCCAAAGGCTTGCATTCTGTGGTGCTTAGCCCAATTTCCCAGTCCTCAAAGTTCATAACTTCAGTCCCATGAGATTTTCCCACAGTTGAATTTCTGCTTCAGGTTATGAGATCGATTTCCAAGTAAACAACTGGATGTTATACAGCTGCTCCTAAAGTTGAGCCCTCAAGTGCTCATGTGGGCTGGATGGCCATTTGGACAGGTAATATTCACTTCAACTCGTATCAGTGTCTTAAGCAAAGCTGAAGTGGAACAAGGCATCCAAAGCAGCCAGGCAGGGAGGGAGAGTTCACTGCCAGTTTCCACAGTCACTTCCTCTGAGACCACAAGTACATCATCGGGTTGTTCTGTTGTGAGGTGGACCTGCAGAGCAACAATGGAGAGCAGGAGAAACAGAAGTCTCTTTGCAACATCCTTCTTAGCAGGTACAGTCTTCCGGGGCTGGGGATCCAAAGAGAAACAGAGTTAATGGAAGGTTCTTGGAAATGGTCTACCACAAACAAGTCAACCAGTTACGGGGTTCTACACTTCCAATAATCCCAGGAGAACTTCTATCAAATTCCTTATAGTTAAAATTAAATTTCCAAAATAAACAAGTTACCATATATATTGTTGAGATTCATTTTACAAAATTTACAGGAAAAAATGCCATAATATTTACGAAACTATACAGAAAGACTAACAACCAAAGTCCAAAGTGACTATTGTCTTCCTTTGTTCTACTGTGAATGGCTGCAAGGAAATTGATCTCAGCTGCAGTGGATTCCCATTAACTTGGACAAATCTGGACCAGTACATTTTGGAGCAACACCCACACAAATTGCTGGTTGAACTTGCAGGTCAGGCAGCAGCAATGGAAATGAACAAAACAGTCGATGTTTCAGGCCGAGACCCTTCTTCAGGGCGGGAATGGAAAGGGGAAGGTGCCAGAATACAAGTGGGAGTGAGAAGGATGAGGACCAGCTAAAAAGGTGAAAGGTGAAGCCAAGTGGATGAGAAAGGTAAAGGGCTGGAAAAGAAATCTCATTGGAAGGAGGAGTGGACCATGGGAGAAAGGGAAGGAGTGGAACCAGGGGGCAGGTGAGAAGAGGCAAGAGACCAGAGTAGGTAAGAAGAGGGAAGGGGAGGGAATTTTTTTTTTTTTTAAATATATAAACGGGAAGGAGAAATCAATGTGCATGCCATCAGGTTGGACATGAAATACAAGGTGATGCTCTACATTGTGGCAAAGGAGGCCATAGACCAACATATCAGAATGTGAATGGAGATAGGAATTAAAATGGTTGGCCACCAGGAAATTCCACTTTTGGCAGATGGAGTGGAGTTACTCAACAAAGTTCTGCCCCAAATCATGACTAGTGTCACCCATGTAGAAGAAGCCACATCAGGAGCATCAGATACAATAGATAACTTCAACAGATTCAAAGCTGAAGTGTTACCTCACTTGGAAGGACTGTTTGGGCCCAGATGGGCTGCTGTAGCATTTTTGTTTGCAGGGATAAATGCCAGGGGAGAGATTAGCAGGTAGGGATGAACAGACAGGGGATCTTGGAGGGAACAATCCCTGAAGAAAGCAGAGAGTGGGAAGGAAAGAGGTGGAGATGTGTTTGGTGGTAGGATCCCATTGAAAACGGCAAAAGTTGCAGAGACCGGTGTTATTCATGGAGACCCATGGGATGGTAGATAAGGACAGGATGCTGTTTATCTCTATTAAGGCAGTGGGAAGATGTGGTGAGCACAGATGTCTGGGAAATGGAGGAGATAAGGGCAACGGCTGTATCAATGGTGGAAGAAAGGAAATCCTGTTCTTTGAAGGAGGACATCTGATGTCTTAGAAAAAAAGCTTCATCCTGGGCACAGATGCAGAGATGAAGGAACTGAGAAAAGGGAATAGCATTTTTACATGAGAAATTACAGAGAAAGGAGCGTGGCAAGACACATAGTCAAGATAGCCATGGGAAATCAGTAGGTTTACAAAATATATCAGCAGTTTGTATCCAGACAAAGAGTCAGATCGGGGGGGGGGGGGGTAGTGTCAGAAAAGACCAAGTGAACTTAAGTGCAGTGTGGAAGTTGTAGGCAAAGCTGATGTAATTGATATGCTTAGCACAGGCTCCAATGCAGTCATCAATGGAGAATAGAAAGATTTGGGAGCATTATTAGGGATGGCTTGGAATATGGGCTGCTCTACATAGAGAAAAGACAGCTGTAGCTGTGTGTGCCCATGACTATCCCTTGATTTTTGGAGTAAGTGGGGAGTCAAAGGAGAAATTGTGGGCGAGGACTAGTTCTGCCAGACCGGGGAGGGTGGTACATTTTGGCACAATTAAGTGGCTGCCCCAATTAGCTGAAGCTTCATGGAATTTTTTTTTTTTATATATATATATAAAAAGGTATACAAAAAAAAGAAACTTCTATTTGATTAACTGATTATGTATTTAAATGAATACAGACTAAGAACACAACCAAAACTACAGTATATCAAATTTAATTGGGAACCAATATCTGAGGAATTCAGTGAATCATGGCTATTTTCGATCTGTTTGTTCTTTTACGAGTTGTCCCAAGTAAGCAGCTACTGATTTATCCAATTAACTGGAATCCACTTATATGGTGGCATACATAAATAATTTACTTTGAAGTTTGAACTGTGCAAATCAAAAAATGCTGAGCACAGGACTGTATGTTGAAGAATCAATTCAGGAATCTAATGGTCGTGGGATAATAATTGCTCCTGAACCAGGTGGAGTGGGATCAAAGGCAACTATCTCCTGCCCTACAATAATAATGAGGGCTCTTCTCTTATTGCTATCATCCATGAGATACAGGAGCCTGAAGACACTCAAATGTTTGAAACAGGTTCTTCCCCTCTGTCAACAGTTTCTGAACAAACAGTGAACACAAATACAACCTCCATTTTTTGCATAGCTGATATGTGTCTTATTTTTTTATTATTATGTATTGCACTGCACCTCTGCCAAAAAATTATTTCATGACATGCTACTTCTATTAAACCCAATTCTGATTCTCCTTTAGCCCTTTACTTCATCCACCCATCACATCCCAGCTTCTCACCTGGATTCAATCAATAGCCAGGTTGTATCCCTCCCCATTCTGCCATTTCTTATTCTGTTTTATGCTCTCCCACCTTTCTTTCTAATCCACAGGAAGATATGTCTATCCATGGCCTCCTCTACTGTTAAGTTGAAGCCTCACTCAGGTTGAAGGAACAAAACCATCAGGTAGCCTCCAACCTGATGGCATGAACATTGATTTCTCCAACTTCTGTTAATGCCCCTCCTCCTCTTCTTACCCTGTCCCTGATTTATTATTCCCCCATTTTTTCCCCTCTCCTTTTTACCCCCCTCTCTGCCCCTTTCACGATCACTCCTTGCCTGTCCTCCATCTCCCTCTGGTGCTCCCCTCCCCCTTTCTTTCTCCCAGGGCCTCCTGTCCCATGATCCTTCCCCTTCTCCAGCTGTGTATCCCTTTTGCCAATCAACTTTCCAGCTCTTAGCTTTGTCCCTCCACCTCCTGTCTTCTCCTATCATTTTGGATGTTCCCCTCCCTCTCCCACTTTCAAATCTTACTATCTCTTCTTTCAGTTAGTCCTGACGAAGGGTCTCGGCCCAAAATGTCGACTGTACTTCTCCCTATAGATGCTGCCTGGCCTGCTGCATTCCACTAGCATTCTGTGTGTGTTGCTTGAATTTCCACCATCTGCAGATTTCCTCATGTTTGTAATTCATTTGCCACTTTCTTGCCCATTCTCCTAATCTGTTCAAGTCCTTCTACAGCCTACTCATTTCTTCAACGCTACCTGCCCCTCCACTAATCTTCTAATCATCTGCAAACTTGACAACAAAGCCACCAATTCCATCATCTAAAAAATCTTTAATATACAGCATAAAAAGTAGTCACAACACTGACCTGTGTGGAACTCCACTGGTCACTTGCTGTGAACCAGACAAGCATCCTTTTATTCCCACTCCCTGCCTCCTACTAATCAGTTAATGCTCCAAGCATGCAGTAACTTGCCTGTCATACCATGGGCTCTTAACTTGGTAAGCAGCCTCATGTGTGGCACCTTGTCCAAATATACTACATCCAGTGCATCCCCTTTATTTATCCTACTCGTAATCTTCTCAAAGAATTCCAACAGGTTCATCAGGCAAGATTTTGCCTTAAGGAAGACATGCTGACTTTTTCCTATCTTGCTCTGTGACACCAGGTACTCCATAACCTCAACCTTAACAATCGACTCCAATCTTCCAAACTACTGAGGTTAGGCTAACTGGTCTATAATTTCCTTTCTGCTGCCTTCCTCCTTTCTCAAAGAGAGAAGTGACATTTGCAATTTTCCAGTCCTCTGGCACCATACCCAAGTCAAATGATTTTTGTAAGATCATTACTAATGCCTCCCCAATCTCTATTGCTACATCTTAGAACCCTTGGGTACAATTCATCAGGCTCCAATGATTTACAAACCCTTAGATCTTTCAGCTTTGATCATTTTCTCTCTTGTAACAGTAACTGCGCTCACTTCTCTTCCTTCACATACATTTGGAATATTGCTCATTCACGTCTTCCACAGTAAAGAATGATGCAAAATACTCATTTAGTTCATCTGCCAGCTCCTTGTCTCCTGTTATTATTTCTCTGGCCTCATTTTCTAGTGGTCCTATATCCACTCATCTCATTTTAAAAAAAATATACTTCAGAAAACTTTTACTATCCACTTTAATATAGTTTGCCAATTTCATATTTCACCTTTTCCATTCCAAGGAAAAGCTTTCCAATCCTCTATCTTCCCACTAATTGTTGCATGCGCCCTTTTGTTTTTACATTAACTTCGACTTCCCTTATCAGCCATGGTTGTACTATTTTGCCATTTCAGTATTTCTTCATTTTGGAATACAACTGTCCTGCACCTTCTTTGTTTGTCCCAGAAACTCGGGCCATTGCTGCTCTGCTGTCACCCCTTCCAATTTACTTTGGCCAACTTCCCTCTTATACCACTAATTTCCTTTACTCCACTGAAGTACTGCTGTGTCAGATTACTTTCTCCCTATCAAATTTCAAGTTGAATAGAATCATATTGTGAACCAAGGGTTCACAAGGGTTCTTTTACCTTAAACTCCCTTAAACTTCATTACATAACAACCAATCCAGAATAGCTGATCCCCTAGTAGACTCAATACAAGCAGCTTGAAAAAGGCATCTTGTAGGCATTCAACAAATTCACTCTTGAAATCCATTACCAACACAAGTTTCCCAATAAACCTGCATGTTAAAATGTTCCACAACTATCACCTTTTCTATTTCCTTTTAGACACACCTTTTCTGTTTCCTGTGTAATCTGTGGTCCACATCTCAACTATTGTTGGGAGGGCTTCTTTATAACTGCCATCAGGGTCCTTTTACCCTTGCAGTTTCTTAACACAGCCCAAAGATTCAACATCTTCCAATCCTATGTCATGATTTGATGCCATTCTTTGCTGGAGCCCCCTCTGCCGACTTTCCTATCCATCTGATATAACATGTAACTTTGGACATTCAGCTCCTAACTACAACAATCCTTTAGTCATGATTGAGTGATGGCCACAACATCATATCTGTCAATCTGTAATAGTGCAACAAGATTGTCCACCTTATACATTTAGATACAACACCTTGAGTACTGCATTTGCTATCCTTTTTGATTTTGCATCCCCAATGTATGATACTCACCTTGTTTGCTGCAACTATCTGCCATCATCTGCCTGCCCTTCCTGACAGTCTGACTGCATGCTATTTTTACTTTTTACCACCCATCCTATCCTGAGTTCCTTAACTCTTGTTCCATACCCCCTGCCAAATTAGTTAAAACCCTCCCCAACAGCTCTAACAAACATGCCCACAAGAATATTGGTCCCCTCTCAGGTTCGAGTGCAACCCAATACTTTTGAACAGGTCATACCTCCCCCAGTAGAGATTCCAGTGATCCAAGAACCTGAAGCCTTGCTCCCAGCACCAGCTTCTCAGCCATGCATTTACCTGCCAAATCATCCTGTTCTATCTTCACTATGACATGACACAGGTAGCAATCCAGAAATTACTATCCTCGAGGTCCTGCTCCTCAGCTTTCTGCCTCTCTCCAAATTCTCTTGGAAGGACCTTATTGCGTTTCCTTCCCATGTCATTGGTATCAATATGTACCAAAAGCACATGGCTGCTATCTCTCCTCCAAAACACTATGGGCATTAGAGATGTCTCTGATTCCGGCATCTGGGAGACAACATACCCTCCAAGTGTCCTGTTCATGTTCACAGAATCTCCTGTCTATTCCTCTAACTATTGAGTCCCCTATTACTAGGTCCCCTCTTCACCACAGAGCCAAGCTCACTGCCATTAACCTGGTCTCTACGGCAACCCACTGGGAGGTCATCCCCCACAAAAGCATCCAAAAATGTTTACATATTGAGGGAAATAGCCAAATGGGTTCTCTGTGCTAACGGCTTATTCACATTTCCATTTCTCCTGACCATCGCCCAGCTACCCACCTCCAGCAACTTCAGGGTGACAACTTCCCTGTAACTCTGATCGATTATCTCCTCTCTCCTGTACCAGCTGAAACTTCAACTGCTTCCCCCACACCCATAGGTGCTGCCTGACCCAAGTTCCTCCAGCATTTTGTATGTTGCTCATCTACTACGAAGATGAAAATGACAAGTGCTGCAGCCTTCTATAAGATGCAACACCCAATCTATTCTAATTGAGAAGCAATAATAGAGGATGCAGCAACACACACAAGATGTTAGAGGAACTCAGCAGGCCAGGCAGCAACTATGGAAAAGAGTGAACAGTCAATGTTTGAGGCCGAGAATCCACAGCAGGACTGGAAAGGAAGGGGAGAAGTCAGAATCAGGTGAGGGGAGGAAGTAATAGAAGCTGGTATGCGATAGGTGAAATTGGGAGAGTGGGAGGAGAAAAAGTGAAGACATTCCTAGGGAGGATACATGACTGTGGTGGTAGGTCTGGGTGAGCAAATGGTTGAAGAGTCAAAGGGCAGCAGGGATCAAAGGACAAGTAGTGAGAGAGGATTTCACTGAACTTCTGAAGAGAAGTTTTAAACTTGTCATCCCTCAAAGAGACTTTGCAATGGAGTAGCCAATCATAAACAAGAAATCTGAAGACGTTGGAAATTCAATGCATCACACCAGTCACCTGTCACCTCGCGCTTCTTCCTCCCCTACCCCCAACTTATTCTGACTTCTGTCCTTCCTTTCCAGTCCTGACCTGAAATGTTGACTGTTTACTCTTTTCCATAGATGCTGCATGGCCTGCTGAGTTCCTCTAGCAATCTGTGCACATTCTTTGGATTTCCAGCATCTGCAGACTTTCCTTGTGTTTATAATAGACTGCAACTGGACATCTTAAGCCAGAAGAAGTCTCCACCACTAGGTCTGTCCGATCCACCCTTTTCAAAGTTTGTACCTTTCTTGTTCATTTTAGAAGTGTGTACATTTCACATTCACCCTTCTCAACATTTGGAATCTGATCCATACATTTTAAACAACCCTCTGCCAACTCCCTAGAGTTTTGGAGAGATAGGATTGTATTCCTTCTTAAGTAGGGAGGTCAGAACCATGCACACATACCAGATAGCCTGAAACAACACTTGCACTCATGTTCAATCGTCATTAAAGGTCTAAACACTTTTGCTTTCAGAGTGGATTTACATACCCATGTACTCTCTCCCTTCTCCCAATGCACTTGAAGATTCCCCACTTGAAAACTCCCCACTCATTTCTAAGAAGCCCAGTCTGCCTCTCCTTACCTATTCTATACTCCCTCACAGCCTATATCTTTTGGAAAACACTCCATCATGTACTATAAAACGACAACAGGTGAATGAGGTCATAAAGAGAGCTTTTGGTACATTGGCCTTCATAAACAATTATAGGTGTTGAGTTACTTTGTTAAAATGGTATACAATATTGATGAGGCCAAATTTAGAGTATTTTCACAGTTCTAATCACCTACCTACAGGAAAGCTACATGACTGAAAAAGAGTAGAGAGAATATCTGCAAAGTTGTTTCTGGGACTTGAGGACCTCAGTTACAGGGAAAGTTTGAATAGGTTAGGAACATAAAAATATGGGGATAGAGGTATACAAAATAATGAGGTGTATCAGCAGGGTAAATGCAACCAGGTTCCCCCCCCCCCCCCCCACCCGAGGTTGAGTGAGATGAGTACTAAATGTCATTGGTCAAGAGCAAAAGGTGAAATACACAGGAGAAACCTTTTCACTCAGAGGGTGGTGAGAATGTGGAACTAAGTGCAAACTGAAGTTGATGTGGATTTGATTGCAACATTCAGATAACCCAGGAAGTTAAAGACCAGAGATAATTACTTCAGTAGTGGGCAAGTTGTTGGAGGAGATCCTGAGGGGCAGGATTTATGAGCATTTGGAGAGATATAATCTGACTGGGGATAGTTAGCATGGCTTTGTCAAGGGTAGGTGGTGCCTTACTAGCCTGATTGAATTCTTTGAGGATGTAACAAAACACATTAATGAAGGTAGAGCAGTGGATGTAGTCTACATGGATTTCAGTAAGGCATTTGATAAGGTTCCCCATGCAAGACTCATTCAGAAAGTAAGGAGAGTAAGGAGGCATGGGATCCAAGGAGACCTTGCTTTGTGGATCCAGAACTGGCTTGCCCACAGAACACAAAGGGTGGCTGTAGATGGCTTATATTCTGCATGGAGGTCAGTGACCAGTAGTGTTCCATGGGCATTTATTCTGGAACCCCTCTTAGTGATTTTTATAAATGAGCTGGATGAGGAACTAGAAGGGTAGGATAGTAATTTGGCCGATAACACAAAGTTGGGGGACGTTATGGATAGTTTGGAGGGCTATCAGAGGTTACAGCAGGACATTGATAGGATGCAGAACTGGGCTGAGAATTAGCATCTGGTTTGAACTCCATACAAGTGTGAAGTGGCTCATTTTGGTAGGTCAGATTTGAAGACAATATAATATTAATGGTAAGACTCTTGGCAGTCTGCAGGTTCAGAGAGATCTTGTGGTCCGTGTCCATAGGACACACAAAGCTGCTGCGCAGGTTAACAGGGTAAGGGCATACGATTTCTTGGCCTTCAACTGTGGAATTGAGTTCAAGAGCCATGAGGTAATGTTACAGCTATACAAGACTTTAGTTAGACCTCACATGGAGTACTTGTTCAGTTCTGGTCACCTCACAACAGGAAGGATTTGGAAGTTATAGACAGAGTGCAGAGGAGATTTACAAGGAAGTTGCCTGAATTGCAGAGTGTGCCTTATGAGAATAGGTTGAGTGAACTTGGCCTTTTTGCCTTTAGAGTGATGGAGGATGAGAGGTGACCTGATAGAGTTGTACAAGATGACGAGAGGCATTGATCTTGTGGGTGGCCAGAGGCTTTTTCCCCCCAGGGCTGAAATGGCTAACGTGAGGGACATGGTTTTAAGGTGCTTGGAAGCAGGTACAGTGGGGATACCAGGGGCAAGTTTTTTTTCCCCAAGAGTAGGTTTTATGGTCAGAACAGCATTGTGGGCCAAAGGGCCTGTGATAAGCTGTAGATTTCTGTGTTCTATGAATCTATGACTGACTTAGCCAAGACAAATCATGAAAATAACCTGACCATTAACCAATCCACAAGCCAACACTGGTATTTTTGCAGGCATTCTAATTTTAATACCATCACGTGCCACTTTACCGAAAGTTTAAACTGACCATACCCACTAACTGGCAGAATAAAGAGGAACCAGTCTCAAAAATATTTGAGGAACACTTTCACAATCCATGCTAAAGGCAATTTCAACATGTCCTCTCAACCCTTTATATTAGATTTCAACATTTTGGTACTATTATGTTGGGATAAACAGCCCATAATAGCCTTTTCCTTCAAGTTCTTGGAAGAACTTGAGTCAGGTATATGGAAGCAGATACAGTGGGGATAACAGGGGCAAGTTTTTCCCCCTCACAGAGTGGTGGGTGCACTGCCATCAGTAGTGGTAGAGGCTGATACAATAGGGTCTTATAAGAGACTAAGATAGGTACATGGAGCTTAGAAAAATAGAGGGCTATGGGGCAGAGTCAGGTATATACTAGACAGGTGTATGGACGAATTTAAGGTGGGGCTTATGTGGGAGGTGGGGTTTAAGGGCTGGCGCAACATTGTGGGCCAAAGGGCCTGAACTGTGCTGTACTATTCTATGGGTCCATGGAAGCAGGAATTTAGGAAGTTGTCTACTGCTGCAATTACCATAAACAACTTGTTGAACACCACTCCTATCCTTCCCAGAATCTCTTGACCACTGGCTACGAGACAGAAGGTTTGTCAGTACGAGAATCAGAACGGTCAGGCTGGGCAACACCTTTCCCTTAGCTGCTAAACTTAGTAACGCTTTACTGCCACCCAGCATACATATACCATATCTGAATATTCTTCAGGCCCAAATTTATTGCTGCTGTTCCATGTATTTATACAACTGCTCGTTTTACTATAATCGTGCCAGTAACAGTACACTGTTGTTCATAAACATACACATCACACTTTATGTCAACCTGTCAGCAGAACATGAAGAGTCTTGGCCCAAAATGTCAACCGTTTACTCTTTTCCATAGATGCCGCCTGGTCTGCTGAGTTCCTCCAGTATTTTATGTGTGTTCTCCATCTGGTTCAAGGGCATTTTAGTTAACATTAAAGTTAATCTTTTCTGAGATTTGACTGAGGTCAAGTTTATTGTCATTTAACTATATTAATGTGTACAATCAAATGAGGCATTTCTCCAGACCAGGGTGTATACAAAATACACATAACACAATAACTTATGAAAGCAAGAATGAAATCTACAGATGGATAAAGTGCATAACTTATATATTGTAAGGTACAGAACAGATTAACCAGCAACACTTCGAATATGATACAGCAGGGAGTTCAGAAGCCAAATGGCCTGAGGGACGAAACAATTTCACACTCTGCCCACTCTTGTTTTTATGCATTGGAGTCTCCTGCCAGATGGAAAAAAATCCAGAGGATGCAGCACAACTGATAATATCTCCAAAGGATGGTAGGGAGACCACCCCCATCCCCAAGATCCTCTCAGCTGTTCTCGCTTTCCTTCGTGGAGCCTTCAGCTCTGACACTCAGCTGCTCCCGTATCAGATGGGGTTGCAGCTTCTCAGGCCGCTCTCAGTGGTGCTCCTGTAAAATGCAGTTAAGATGGGAGGGGTGGGGAACCTTCCTTGCCTCAATCTCCTTAGAAAGTGGAGATGCTGCTGTGCCTTCTTGTTCAGAGAGGTGAAACTAGGTGGACCAGGTGAGATCATTTGTGACAGGTACTCCCAGGAATTTGGCGTGCTTAACTTTAATAGTCTCTAATTAAACTTAGAGACCATTAAATTAATCCTGTACTTTAATTCGTGTTATGAATTGCCCAACCTTCATTGTGCTAGGCTTAATCTGAGCCCATCCAGATTAACAAGTGTTTTTGGAAGAAATCAGTAGGTTGGCCAGCATCTGTGGTGGGGAATCCATACTAAACCCAACAACGCCTACACACAATTCAAAAAGTACTGTCACGTGAAGAGCTTTAGGAAAAACTCTGGAACGCATAATAATAGGCCAATGCAACATAGTGTACCAAGGCACCCAGAGGTATACATCCCTTTTGACAGCTTTGTAAGAAATCAAAGCTTCAGCTTCAAAAAGCAACAAAATCATCACACAAAAATAAGTGGATGACGCCCCAATGATGGGCTCATTCCAAAGCATCAACTGTATATTTATTTTACATGGATTCTGACTGACCTGCTGAATTCCTCCAGCATTTCACAAACAAGAGAACTTCTGCAGATGTTGGAATTCCAAGCAACACACACAACATGCTGGAGGAACTCTGTAGGCTAGGCAGCATCCATGGGGGAAAAAAAAGTACAGTCGACATTTCAGATCAAAACACGACAGCAGGACTGGAGAAAAAAAAGCCAAGGAAAAGATTTGTAAGGTTGGGGGGTGGGAGGAGAGAAGAAGAGGAAAGATAAACATAAGGCAATAAGTTAAACTTGGAAGGGGAGGGATGAAGTAAATAGCTTGGAAGTTGATAGGCAATATAGATTTCTCAAACTTCCAGTAATGCCTTCACTTCCCATCCCCTTGTCTCTTTCTTATGTAATCTCGTTGCCTGCCCATCACCTTCCTCTTGTGCTCCTCCCTCCTCCTTTCTTCCATGGGCTTCATGTCTCTTTTACCCATCAACTTCCTAGCTCTTTACTTCCTCCCTCCCCTCCAGGTTTCACCTATCACCTGGTGGTTCTATCCCCCTCCCCCCCCCACCTTTCAAATCCACTCCCCAACATTTTTCCTTCAGTCCTGCAAAGGGTCTCAAACCAGATCATCAACTGTACTTCTTCCCCCCATAAATGCTAATTGGCCTGCTGAGTTCCTCCAGCATTTTTGGTGTTGCTCAGGATTTCCAGCATCTGCAGAAACCCTTGTGTATATTAAACATTCATGGAGGCTTGGCCGCATGCCCTTCTACTTAGTATACAGATTCTGTTTTTTTTACACTTTCAAAAAAATCTATTCAATATATACAATTAGTTTATTTGTTATTTTCTCTGCTACATTATGTATTGCATTGAACTGTTGCTAAATAAATAAATTTCACATCACCTGCCAGTGATAGTAAACCTGATTCTGATTCACAAGTGTTCCTCTTGCCCAGTTACTGTCATTTCATTTCTGTTCAGATACTCCTGCAGCGAACTTCAGGATGTACATACAGACCATGTACAAGCTAATCTTATGCAGATACAGCCACAATCAGTTACTTGCACATTTTGTTTTAAAGATTGATTTTATAATTGCATAGATTATGTTTATATGGTGTATTAGATTTGAAGCAACCATTATTTCAGTGTTATGCACTGAAGAGAAACATTTTTCTATCTTTAAAATAGTTTTGAGCAAGTTAACATTCCCACACACGACTAACTAACTAACGATTAAATATCAGCTTTATTTGCCTTGTCTGTGTTGACTGGTAACCTGAAGGTCAGTGGTTCGAGGCTCAGCTGAGAGAGCGTGTTTGTGTCCTTGAGCAAAGCACTTAACAACACATTGCTCTGCGATGACACCGGTGCCAAGCTGCTTGGGTCCTAGTGCCCCTCCCTTGAACAAAATCGGTGGCGTGGAGAGGGGCAGGCTTGCAGCTTGGGCAATTGTCGGTCTCCCATACTACCCTGCCCAGGCCAGTGCCCTGGAAACCTTCCAAGGCACAAATCCATGGTCTCACGGGACTAACAGATGCCTGTATAAATTGCCTTGTATACATTGAAATAGTGACAATGGTCGTTTTAAATCAATTTCAATTCAAACCACTTCAGGCGGGAGTTAAACCCAAATCACTTTTTTTTCTTCAGCTTTACACTAGTCTTATTGCAGTGGGATATTTACCTGGTAAATTGGATAAAGGACTTTCAGTGACTTCCTCTTGCATCTGCGCCCATACCTGAGTTCCGGGATTCGGTCGAAAGTGAATACCTCGGGTTCAGTATGCCTCCGGGTGCCCAGGTCGTTGAGAAGCTTCCTTTGACTGGGCAGCGGCACGCTGACAGGGGCGACCGTCGAATACATGAGTGACCTTATCAACCAGGTACTGCCCTACAAAGCGGCACGGCACCACCGATTACTTTAAACACTGCTAATAGCACCTTTTATATGTACTAGCTTGATAACAGCAGCGAAGGAGACGCCGATTGGTCAGTCCTTGGGTGCCCCGTGTCCTCTCCGGAATTCTTCACGACTTACCGGCACACGTACCACTACCCCCGCCTCCTTTACACAATCACCAGCCTCTGCTCCAACAAGGTAGGTTCCTTCCGCATAAACCCGTGTGAAACGCAGAAAACACACAAAAATGTTGGAGGAACCTGCAGGTTGGGCAGCGTCTGTGGAGGAAGTGGCTAGTTGGCGTTTCAGTCCACAACCCAAAAAATGATGCCTGATCTGGTAGGTTCGTCCAACAGTCAGTGTGTTTCGGAAGGTTTCCGGCATCTGTCGAATTTCCCGAGCTCCCAAACTGCGAAGTAATCCTGTGGTACTAGTGGTACACAGGGAGAAATACAGGCCATTCGGCCCATGCTGAATATTTTAACCCATTGAAATCGATCCCTTTTCATTCTAATCCATCATCGCCACCCATTATACCGCTCATCCACACACCAGCGGCAATTTATAGTGACAAATTAACCTGTCGACCTTTGTGAGGTGAGAAGAACCCCACGCAGTCACAGACAGAGCACCGGAGGTCAGATCAAACCCCGGTTTTGCACTATTATAGACACACAAAACAGCAACAAATTTCACCATATATTAAGTGGCCAATTTATTAGGTACACCTCTGCACCTCGTTATTGCGATCATCTAATCAGCCAATTCGTTGGCAGCAACACAATGCATAACAAGCATGGAGTCGGGCGTCGATGCTGTGACTTCCTTCATGCTCCATTATAGCAGTTGATGGTAATGTGCTTTCCTGATAGGTGCCAGTCACTATTAGCACAAAAGAAGAAGGGGAAGAGGTTGAGTTGTTGTTCAGACCAGATATCAGATTGGGGACGAAATGTGATGTCATTGACTGACCTTGGAATGGTTATTGGTTTGAATGTCTCAGAAACTGCTGATCTCCAGGGATTTTCATACACACAATAGTCTCTAGACTTTACAGAGAATGGTGTGAAAAACAAAAATAGTCCAGTGAGTGGCAGTTCTGTAGGTGAAAGCACCTTGTCAGTGAGAGAGGTCAGAGGAGGAAGGCCGGGAGCTGACAGGAAGGCAAAGGTAACTCAGAATACCCCTGGTTACAACAAAAGTGTATAGAAAGTCACCTCTGAAGGGCTACAGTGGGCAGAAGCCCAGGGACAAACTCTTGGTGACCACTTGGGTACAGGAGGTACCAAATAAAGTGACCCTGAGGTTATGTCTGTGACAATGATCTGATTCTGAATCTACTAGCTTGGTGTGGACTTGGTGAACTGGAGGGTCTGCTTCTGTGCCATGAGCTAGTACCAGCATTATGGGGCCAAATGGCCTGGACCGTATCATGGGTCTGGAAAGGAGCTACTAATGAAATTGTCCTGGAGGTGTGTCTCTTCTACACTGCAGTTTTCACAATTTGAATCAGATATTTTGCCTCCCAGTATAATTCCTTGCTGGATTAGTAGGGCAGTCTGTACCAGTTCCAAATTCCCAATTAAATCATGTCAATCCCATTTATTTATCAGTAATCTATTCTCCTTGACATTTCCATCAACTCCTCCCTGATGTGCTTGGTTTTATTGGCAGCAGCCATGTAATCTACAGGCGCACAAGACCTTCTGAGATGAAGGAGGTCAGCGGGAAACACATGCAGTCACAGCAAGGGCATGCAGACTCCACACGGACAGCAGCAGAGGTAGTGATTGATCCGTGCTGGCGGCAGCTCTCCTACTTGCAACAGCTTGCTGCCATGTGTGCCATTGACAACACTTCCATTGTGGGGATACAGCAATCCAATCTGTAATCAAAATTCATTTCACTGTCGATATGATGCAGTACAGTTAATAAAAACAGTTGGGATGGGTGAGGTGTATATCTAAGAAACAGGATTTTGATTTGAAATATTAGAAACAAGAGAAAATCTGCAGATGCTGGAAATCCCAGAAATCTTGTCCTGCTGAAGGGTTTTGGCCCAGAACATTGGCTGTCCTCTTTTCCTAGGTGCTGCCTGGCCTGCTGAGTTCCTCCAGCATTTTGTGTGAGTTGCTTGAAATATTAGTCACGCTTCAATAATCCTGTGCAAATCTTTGGTCTTGCCAGCAACATTTGTAGTAAGTATCCAGAGTAATTAGAATCAGAATTCGGTTTATTATAAAACCATAAGACAGAGCAGCAGAGTTAGAATTGGGTCTGGTCACACGATGACAATCATGGCTGATTTATTACCTCTGTTCCTTCTCCCCATAAACTTGATGCCTTACTAATCAAGAAACTACCAACCTCTGCTTTAAATAGACTTGATAATTTGGCATTATCACCGCCATATGTTGTGAAATATGTTGTTTTGCAGACATAAAAATGACAAAGATTACCAATATTTGTTGCCTGGTTTGGGGAACATGCCTTACGAGAATAGAGTGCATTTGGACTTATTTCCTTGGAGAGACGAAGGATGAGAGGTGATCTGATAGAGGTGTAAAAGATAATGAGAGGCATTGATCATGTGGATAGTCAGAGGCTTTTTCCCAGAGCTGATATGGTTAGCATGAGGGGACATAGTTTTAAGGTGCTTAGAAGTAGGTACAGTATGTAAGCGTTTTACTCAGAGAGTGGTGAGTGCGTGGAATGGGCTGCTGGTGACGGTGGTGGAAGTGGATATAATAAGGTCTTTTAAGAGACTCCTGAACAGGTACATTGAGCTCAGAAAAATAGGGGGCTATGGGTAACCCTTAGTCATTTCTAAGTTAAGGACATGTTCGTCATAGCTTTGTGGGGTGAAGGGCTGTAGACTTTCTATGTTTCAATGTTTCTAATATACATAAATGGTGCAAAAGACAAATAGTGATGTGGTGTTGATGGGCTCATTGTCCATTCAGAAATCTGACAGCACAGGGGAAGATGCTATTCCTAAAATACTGAGAATGGGCCTTCAGGCTCCTGTACCTAACACTCAATTGTAGAAATGAGGAGAAAGCATATACCTTCCAAAAAAAAAACACCTATTAGTGCAGGGTTATTAATGTCACATGATCCAGTAGAAATCATGTCTTGCATATTGTTTATATAGATTAAATCATTACACAGTGCATTGGACTAAAAAAAGGTAAAATGATGTAGGAAGAAGTGTAAAAGGTACCGAAAGAGCAAAGTGTAGGTAAGCCATAAAGTGCAATCTCACAAAGAGGTAGACTCTGTAGCCAAATCCATCTTGTTGTACCAGAGGTTTATCCAACAGTCTGATAATTAGAAGTTGTCCTTGAACCCAGTGGTACATGTTTTTAGAATTTTGTATCTTCTGCCCGATGGGAGAGGGGGAAAGACGGAACGTCCGGGGTGGGTGGGTCTTTGATTACATTGGATGTTATGCTGTATACCAATGACTTAGATGATGGAATAGATGGCTTTGTCAAGTTTGCAGATGATGTGAAGATTGGTGGAGAGGCAGGTATAGCGTTGAGGAAACAGGTAGGTTGCAGAAGGACAAGAATGGGCAAGAAAGTGGCAAATGAAATACAATGTTGGAAAATGCAGGGTCATGCACTTTGGTAGTAGAAATAAATGTGCAGACTATTTTCTAAATGGCGAGGAAATCTGAGATGCGAAGGGACTTGGGAGTCCTCGTGCAGAACACCCTAAAGGTTAACTTGCAGGTTGAGTCGGTGGTGAGGAAGGCAAATGCCATGTTAGCATTTAATTCAAGAGGTCCAGAATACAAGAGCAGGGATGTGATGCTGAGGCTTTATAAGGCACTGGTGAGGCCTCACCTTGAGTATTGTGAACATTGGGCTCCTCATCAAAGAAAAGATGTGCTGGCATTGGAGAAGATTCAGAGGCAGTGCACTAGGATAATTCTGGGAATGAAAGGATACAAGGAATGTCTGATGGCACTGTGTTTATACTTGGCTGGAATTTACAAGGATGATATGGGATCTCATTGAAACCCTTCAAATGCTTAAAAAGCCTAGGCAGGGTAGAAATGGAAAGCATGTTTCCCATGGTGAAAGAGTCTAGGACAAGAGGGCACAGTGTCAGGAAAGAGGAATGTCCTTTCAAAACAGATGCAGAGAAATTTCCTTAGCCAGAGGGTGCTGAATTTGTGGAATTTGTTACCACAGGCAGCTGTGGTGGCCAGGTCATTGGGTGTATTTAAGGCTCTTGATTGAATACAGCATCAAAGTTATGGAGAGAAGCATGGGGAATGGTCTTGAGGAGGGGAGAAAAGGATCAGCCATGATTGAATGGCAGAGCAAACTTTATGGGCCAATTGGCCTAATTTTGCTCCAGTCTTATGGTCTTACTGAGGCAGTGAGAAGTACAGACAAGAGTCCATGGAGAAGAGGCTAGTTCCTGTGATGTGCTGAGCTGTATCCACAACTCTCTGCAGTTTATTGCGGTCATGCGCAGAGCAGTACTCATCCAAAGCTGTTATGGATGTAAATTGGTAAGAGTCAGTGGAGACGTACTAAATTTCTATAGCTCCCTGAGGAAGTACAGGTGTTGACTGTGTCATCAACAGGGTTGGACCAGGACTGTCTCAACAAGGACAAGTAATTAGTGACGTGCAAACCTAGGAACTTGAAGCTCTCAATCCTCTCATTGTCAACCCCAATGTAGACAAGAGCATGTGCGCAGCTTTGTCAGGCAATTGAACACCTCTTTTGTTGACATTCAGGGGAAGGGTGTTGCCATGTTACTATCACCTCCCTGTCCTCTGACTCAGCATTATTTGAGATGCGGCCCACTACAGTGATATCATCAGCAAACCTGCAGATAGAGCTGGTGTAGAATTTGACTAAACAGTCCTGAGCGTACAGACGCTGAGCTGATGACACAACGTTGTGGCAGAGCCTTTGCTGCTTATTCTTACTGATAGCATTATGCTGGTCAGAAATCTGTGATGCAGAGGGAGGCATTAACTCCCAGGATACAGAGTTTGGTGATGAGTTTGCTTGGAATAATAATGTTGAAGGTAAGACGGGTTTTCCAAGCCAACCATCTATCAGATTAGTGTATGAAATTGTTATGTTTCAAGGAGTTTAATCTTTCCTATGCCTGCTTGTATTTTTATATGAACATCTGCACTCAGTAGCCACTTTGTTAGGACCTCTTCTACCTAATAAGATGGCCACTGGGTCTATTTTTGCAGTGTTCTGCTGTAGCCCATCCACTGCAAGATTGAACATGATGTAACATTTGAGTCACTGTCACCTTCCTGTCAGCTTTTCTGCACACCTCTACTGTAACAAGTGATCACTTGAGTTACTGATGCCATCCAGTCTAGCCATTCTCCTCTGATCATTCTCATTGATAAAGTGTGTTTGCACACAGAACTGGATGTATTTTGTTTCTTGCATCATGCTCTGTAAACTCTAGGGGCTGTTCTGTGTGAAAATTGCAGGTGATCAGCATTTTCTGAGACCATCAAACCAACCTGTCTGGCAAAAACCATCATTCCACAACGTCACTGAGAACACATTCTTCCTCGTTCTGATGTTTATCCTGAACAGTAACTGAACCTTTTGGCCATGGCTGCATATTTTTATGTATTGAGTTGCTGCCATAAGATTGACTGATTAGATATTTTCATTAGTAAGCAGGTGTACAAGTGTATCTAATAAAATGGCCACTGAGCATGTATATGTATCATTGCTAAGTGGATTTTCCAGTAATAGTGCTTCATTATCTTTCTAGAAGCTTCTTAGTTTTTCTGTAGCAGGTGTTACACCTCTTGAATCTGGCCATTTTATGTTAATTGTTATCACAAGAAAGTTGTTACCTTTATAGTCTGAGCTAGTTTTTGTGTAAGGTGATCACAACATTTATTTTGTGGGTGGTATAGAGCAATATGTTTCTTCAAAAATATATTTAACTCAACCTATTGGGATTTTTGAAACAGCTTCTTTAGCAACAGCATGGCAGCATAGTGGTTAGCACAACACTTTACAGTACCAACAACCTGGGTTCAGTTCCCGCTGCTGCCTGCAAGGAGTTTGCATATTCTCTCCGTGACCGCGTGGGTTTCCTCTGGGTGATCTGGTTTCCTCCCACAGTCCAAAGAGATGCTGGTTAGTAGGTTAGTTAGTCAGTGTTAATAGTCCTGTGATTAGGCGAGGATTAAATTAGGGGGTTGCTAGGCAGCGTGGCTCGGAGGGCTGAAAGGACCTATTCTATGTTGTATCTCAATAAATAAATAAGTTGCCTTTTGCCATCAAATTTCTGAATGGACAATGAACCTATGTGCACTAATTACATCACTATTTTTCTCATTTTTCGCTTTTTTTGTACTATTGTATTTATAATAGTGTGTGTCTGTCTGTCTGTCTGTCTTCTCAGGCTTCCATCTGGGTACAGATATCAATTTTAGTCAATGTTTCGATGACAAGCTCTACAATCTTCATTAGGGGTGATGCCAGGGCATGTCTAGTCTGGTGCTATTTATGCCCCCATCGTCCATCCCTCCTGATTGGTTAGTCCTCATCCAATCAGGTCTCCGCTGACCTACCTTGTTTACCATTGAGTTCCAGTTCTTAGAGTGAGGCATTTGTTTTTGTTAAACTCTTTTTCTTTAGATTTATTTCAATGGCTCCTTTCACCAGGCATGGCACAATCGCTTTGTTTTGCATTGCATTGTACCACCTGCAAAACAACAGATTTCATGAAATACGCCAGTGATATTAAACCTGATCCAGATTCTGAGCTCTGATTCTGATTGTTTACTTGGAGTATGGCAAACAACTATAACTCAAAATCATATTTTTAAAAAATGTGGTGATGCTGAGTATAGTTGGACATAAATTTCCCAAAGTATATTGAATTTATTGTTTTGAGATATGGTTTTATCACTATTTATTGTACTAAGAACTGAATACATTCTTTTATAATGTGCCAATGCCACTCCTCTTCCCGCCTTAAAAAGTGAACCATGAAGTATTTGAGAAGAAGATGTATGAGTCTGCTCTGCCATTCACTCACGGCTGATTCCGGATCCCACTAAACCCCATACACTTGCTTTTTCACCATAACCTTTGATGCTCTGACCAATCAGGAAATGATTAGCTTCCACCTTAAATATACCCACAGACTTGCCCTCCACCACAGTCTCTGGCAGAGTATTCCACTGATGTACTAATCTTTGCCTAAAAAAAATCCCCCCTACCTCTCTTCTAAAAGATCACCCCTCAATTTTGAGTCTCTGCCCTCTAGTTCAGGATACCTCCACCTTAGGAAACATCCTCTCCACATCTACCCTGTCTAAACCTTTCAACTTTTGGTGGGCTTCAATGATATCCCCCTGCGTTCTTCTAAGTTCCAATGAGTACAGGCCCTAACCTGCCAAACAATCTTCATATGCTAACCCAGAATCATCCACGTGAACCTCCTCTGGACTCTCTCTAATGATAACACTGTTTATTTAAGATATGGGGCCCAAAACTGTTGCCAATACTCTAAGGGTGACCTGACTAGTATCTTCTAAAGCCTCAGTATTATTTCCTTGCTTTTATATTCTATTTTCCTTGAAATAAATGCCAACATTATACAATTGTCTTTCTTACCAGAGACTCGACCTGTAAATTAAACTTCTGGGAGTCTTGTATGAGGACTCCTAACTCCCTCCGCACCTCTGATGTTTGAACCATCTCCCCATTTAGATAGTAGTCCACGCTATTGTTCCTTTTACCAAGATGAATTGTTGTTCATTTCCCAACACTATATGCCACTTTTTTTGCCCATTGTTCCAATTTGTCTCAGTCCTGCTGTCAATCACATTGCTTCCTCAGCACTCCCTACCCCTCCATCTATCTTTGTATCATCTGCAAACTTTGCCACAAAACCATCAATTCCATTCAAACCAGTGACAAACAGTGTGAAAAGTAGTGGTCCCAGTACTGACCCCTGAGGACCATACATCTTATACAATAGTACAGCACATTACAGGCCCTTTGGCCCACAATGTTGCGTAGACCCACAAACCCTGCCTCCCATATAACCCCCCACCTTAAATTCCTCCATATACCTGTCTAGTAGTCTGTTAAACTTCACTAGTGTATCTGCCTCTACCACTGACTCAGGCAGTGCATTCCACGTACCAACCACCCTCAGAGTGAAAAACCTTCCTCTAATATCCCCCTTGAACTTCCATCCCCTTACCTTAAAGCCATGTCCTCTTATAGTGAGCAGTGGTGTCCTGGGGAAGAGGCGCTGGCTGTCGACTCTGTCTATTCCTCTTAATATCTTGTACACCTCAATCATGTCTCCTCTCATCCTCCTTCTCTCCAAAGAGTAAAGCCGTAGCTCCCTTAATCTCTGATCATAATCCATACTCTCTATGCCAGGCAGCATCCTGGTAAATCTCTTCTCTACCTTTTCCAATCCGTCCACATCCTTCCTATAGTGAGGCGACCAGAGCTGGACACAGTACTCCAAGTATGGCCCAACTAGAGTTTTATAGAACTGCATCATTACATTGCATTTCTTAAACTCTATCCCTCGACTTATGAAAGCTAACACCCAATAAGCTTTCTTAACTACCCTATCTACCTGTGAGGCAACTTTCAGGAATCTGTGGACATGTACCCCCAGATCCCTCTGCTCCTCCACACTATCAAGTATCCTGCCATTTACTTTGTACTCTACCTTGAAGTTTGTCCTTCCAAAGTGTACCACCTCACACTTCTCCCGGCTAAACTCCATCTACCACTTCTCAGCCCACTTCTGCATCCTATCCATGTCTCTCTGCAATCTTCGACAATCCTCTACACTATCGACAACATCACCAACCTTTGTGTCGTCTGCAAACTTGCCAACCCACCCTTCTACCCCCACATCCAGGTCGTTAATAAAATCCACAAAAAGTAGAGGTCCCAGAACAGATCCTTGTGGGACACCACTAGTCACAACCCTCCAATCTGAATGTACTCCCTCCACCACAACCCTCTGCCTTCTGCAGACAAGCCAATTCTGAATCTACCTGGCCAAACTTTCCAGGATCCCATGCCTTCTGACTTTCTGATTAAGCCTACTGTGTGGAATCTTGTTAAACGCCTTACTAAAATCCATGTAGATCACATCCACTGCACTACCCTCATCTATATGCCTTGTCACCTCCTCAAAGAACTCTATCAGGCTTGTTAGGCATGATCTGCCCTTCACAAAGTCATGCTGACTGTCCCTGATCAGACCATGATTCTCAAAATGCCCATAGATCCTATCTCTAAGAATTTTTTCCAACAGCTTTCCTGGCACAGACGTAAAGCTCACTGGTCTGTAATTACCTGGACTATCCCTACTATCTTTTTTGAACAAGGGGACAACATTCACCTCCCTCCAATCCCCTGGCACCATTCCCGTAGACAACAAGGACATAAAGGTCCTAGCCAGAGGCTCAGCAATCTCTTCCCTCAACTCATGGAGCAGCCTGGAAATATTCCATCAGGCTGCGAGGATTTATCCATCCTAATGTATTTTAACAACTCCAACAGCTCCTCTCCCTTAATGTCAACATGCTCCAGAACATCAACCTCACTCGTATTGTCCTCACCGTCAACAAGTTCACTCTCAGTGGTGAATACCGAAGAGAAGTATTCATTGAGGACCTCGCTCACTTCCACAGCCTCCAGGCTCATCTTCCCACTTTTATCTCTAATTAGTCCTACCTTCACTCCTGTCATCATTTTGTTCTTCACATAATTGAAGAATGCCTAGGGGTTTTCCTTTACCCTACTCGCCAAAGTCTTCTCATGTTCCCTTCTTGCTCTCCTCAGCCCCTTCTTAAGCTCCTTTCTTGCTACCCTATATTCCTCAATAGACATATTTGATCCTTGCTTCCTAAACTTCATGTATGCTGCCTTCTTCCACCTGACTAGATTTTCCATCTCACTTGTCACCCATGTTTCCTTCATCCTACCATTCTTTATATTCCCCACTGGGACAAATTTATCTCTGGCATCCTGGAAGAGATCCTTAAACATTGACCACATGTCCATAGTACATTTCCCTGCAAAAATATCATCCCAATTGACACCTGCAAGTTCTAGCCTTATAGCCTCATAATTTGCCCTTCCCCAATTAAAAATTTTCCTGTCCACTCTGATTCTATCATTTTCCATGATAATGCTAAAGGCCAGGGAGCGGTGATCACTGTCCCCCAGATACTCACCCACTGACAGACCTGTGACCTGACCCGGTTTGTTATCTAATACTAGATCTAGTATGGCATTCCCCCTAGTTGGCCTGTCAACATACTGTGACAGGAATCCATCCTGGACACACCTAACAAACTCTGGCCCATCTAAACCCTTGGAACTAATAAAGTGCCAATCTCCTCAAAGACCAGCTTGTTACAGCCAGATGTTTGGCTTGGCATTTGTCCTGGGAACAGTTCACATATGCTGATGGATTTGTGAGCAGAACGTGAGACCAAGCAGAAGAAGATGACACTACCCATTTACAGGAAGGCTTTCACCATCAGGAAGTACAGAAGCCTGACGTCCCACATCACCAGGTTCAAAGATGGGTACTTCTCTTCAGCTATTCAGTTCTTGAACTAACCTGCACAACTCTTTTCACAATCTCAGTATAACATGATGATAGTGTATTTAATATTTCAATAATATTTGAGTAATCTTGTGTGTGTGTGTATATATATTATTTGATTAAGCATTCTAGTTTGTTTAAATAATTCATTGTGGGTTATATGTAAAAATACTATAATTGCATATGCCATGATGCTACCACGTGATACTTGCAAGCTTCACTTGAAGTAAATCCGAAGTTAGACTCCCATTTCAGGCTCTGTGTTTTCATTTGATTCAGTTTAACACTTTGAAGTGACAAAGTATAACAATAATGACCACTTTGCACTAGAATAGACTGATTCTTTGGCTCTAATTTTATTCTCTTGTGAAATTTGTATATAATTTACATTTATTTTATGTTTCATGTCCCATGAAGCACCTGGACCTCACTGCCACAATATACTTGAATTGGCTTGACCCCCCTGAAAGAACCCACAAACTACCTGGAGGAACTCAGCAGTTCAGGCAGCATTTATAGTGGGGAAATGGGCAGTCGATGATTTGGGTCAAGACTCTTCATCTGGACTGGAAAGAAAGAGGAGACAATCAGGATAAAGAGGTGGAGGGAAGGGAGGGACAAGAAATGGAATTGGAATTATTTTATTATTGTTACATGTACTGACACACAGTGAAAAGCTTGTCTTGTACACTGTGCATACAGATCAAATCAGTACACAGAGAATTGAAGTAGAACAATAACAACGCAGAATAGACTGTGACAACTACAGGGGAAATGGAATGCAGTTAATCAATAATGTGCAAATCATAACAAGGTAGATTGATTGGATTGTGAGGTCAGAAGTCCAATTATTGAACTATTAAATAATCTTTCAACAGCAGGGTAGAAGCTGTCCTTGAACAGGCATTCAAGTTTTTATGTCCTGCCTAATGAGAGAGGGGAGAAGGAAGAATGTCTGGGGCTGGCTCTTTGGATATGCTGGCTCTCTACTGAGGCAGCGTGAAGTCTACACAGAGTCCATGGAGGGAAGACTTGTTTGCATGATGTGCTGAGCTGTGTCCACAACTCTCTGCAGTTTCTAATGGACACTGGTAGAGCAGTTGCCATACCAGGCCATAATACATCCAGATAGGATACTTTCTAAGGTGCATTGATTAAAAAAATTTGGTAAGGGTTGATGGGGACATACAGAATTTATTTAGCCTCCTGAGGAAGTAGAGATGTTGATGAGCTTTCTTGACTATGGTGTCTTGACCATGTTTGGACCACAACAGGCTTTTGGTGATGTTCACTCCCAGTAATTTGAAGCTCTCAAAACTTTTAACCTCAGCACCATTGATGTAAACAGGCAATTGTGCACCACAACACCCCTCACCCCAGCCAAAGTCAATGAGCAGCTCTTTTATTTTGCTGACATTGACGGGAAGGTTGTTGTCAGGGCACCATGTCATGAGGCCCTCTACCTCCTTCTTGTACTCCAACTCATTGTTATCTGAGATACAGCCCACTATGGTGGTGTCATCTGCAAATTTGTAGATAGAATTAATGCATAATCTAGCCACATAATCATATACAAAATGCTGGAGGAACACAGAAAGTCAGGCAGCATTTATAAAGGGGAATAAACAGTTGATGTTTCAGCCCGAGACTCTTCATCAGGACTATTTATTTCCGTCCATAGATGCCACCTGACCTGTTGAGGTTCTCCAGCATTTTGTAAGTGCTGCTCTAGAATTCCAGCATCTGCAGTATCCTATGGCAGTCATAAGCCACTTGGTGATTTGTGAGGAGGGTGAAAAGCTGATGAGATAAGTGGAGAGTGGGAATGATGCCAGCAACTGGGAGGTGAGATATGAAAGGTCCTCCTTCAGATCCAAATGGCCCCTATCATCCTATCACCTTCTCCTTCCTCCCATCACCAACACTCCCCTCCCACTGGTTTCTCTCCTCACCTCCCTCCCTGTATTCCATGTTCCACTGCCCTCTCCTATATGATTCCATCATCTTCAGTGTTTGAGCCCTCTCGTACTGGTATCCTTCCTGATGGATTCAGCAAAGTGCTGAACAGATGCAAAATCAAGACAGGAAAGAGAGAGCAACACTGCCTGGCATCAACCATTTTGTTCTTACAATTATAGCATCTTAGCTATGGTATAAATCTATTAATTTATCTTCAAACCTTATTCAGTGTCTCCATATCAATTAGTTTAATATAATTTGGAGAGCATATCTTTATATTTGAGAGACCTTTAAAATCAGTGCTTCATAGCTGTTTTTTCACTCAAAACTTGAACAATGGCCAATAGGAGTTCAGATGTGAAAAGTAATGGTGTCTTCACCCAGGTCAAGGAGAGATAGCTTTAAGAATCGGCATTTTTATTTGGAGCTTAAACAGCTTTTTTTTTTAGCTTAAGCAGTGACCAGCCAGAGTTTGGGATTCACTAACAAGGTCAAGTAAAAATAAGGCAGGGCAAGTGGAGCTGCCATTGTTGGATGGGGCAGAGTTAGAGTGGAGAGACTTTTGGCTTTGGCTCAACAGGTGTGGTGACGTAAGTATCCAGTAAGCTTTCTTGTGCACATTCTTCATCTTTAAGTGTATAGTTAGGGCAGTAAGAATAGCTCCAGGGGCTGTGGGGATTCTGGAGACTTTCAGCCTCCCCGGTAACCAAGCTTCACTAGGTGCACCGAGCTGCAGCTCCTCAGGGGATGTGTTAAAGACAAGAGGCTGCATCTCGATGGCATTTGGCTCTTGAGGGAAACTGAGGAAATGATTGACAGGAGCTACGGGGAAGTAGTCACCACCAGGTTGTAGGAGACAGATAAATGGGTGACTGTCAGGAGAGGGAAGGGGAATGGCAGCAGGTATAGAGTACCCCAGTGGCAGTTCCCCTCAATAACAAGTATACCATTTTAGATACTGTTGGGAGGGTGGTGGAACAACCTACCAGGAGTGAGCTACAGAGAGCGCGTCTCTGACGATGTGGTTTAGAATGGAATGGGGATGAGGAGGAATGCAGTGGGGATAGGAGATTCCATAGTTAGCAGGATAGGAGAGTCTGTGGACACAGTGGAGAGACGCAGGTGGTATGTTACCTTCCAGGAGCCTGGGTCAGGGGAGTCTCGGATCACATCCGCAGCATTCTGGAAGGGGAGGAGCCAGACATCATGGTACATAATGGTACCAATGACAGATGAAGGAAAAGAAGGGAGGTCCTAAAGAGAGAATTTAGGGAGCAAGGTAGAAACCTGAAAAGCAGGACCTTCAGTGGGTTACCACTGGATTACCACCTGTGCCATGCACCAGTGAGGGCAAGGACATGATGACTTGGCAGATGAATATGTAGCTGAGGAACTGGTGCAGGGGCAAAGAGTTCAGATTTATGAATTATTGCGATCTCTTCGAGGGAAGGAATGACCTGTACAAAAGGGATGGATTACACCAGAACCCAATATACCTGTAATATACATGTGGACAGGTTTACTAAAGCTGTTGGGGAGTGTTTTTAAATAACTTGGCAGGAGGAGGGAAGCTGGAGTGACAGGGATAAGGATGTTGGTTTACAAGCAGAGGTAGTGTGCAGTGAGACTGTCAGGAGGGACAGTCAGATGATAGGGCAAAAGTGCAAATAGTGCGAGATGCTTTGCAGTGTCAAAGAGGGGTAAAACTAAAAGAGGTGACAAATTCAGGAATGAAGGAGTTATATTTGAATGCATGCAGTATACAAAATCAGCACAGTTAGAGATTGGTAGGTATGACATTATGGGCATCATGGGGCCACGACTAAGGGATTTGGGAGCTTCATACCCAAGGATACACAATCTATCGAAAGGACAGGCAGGTAGGGAGAGGAGGAGAGTGTCTCTGCTGGTAAAAAAAAATGCAATTAAATCTTTTAAGTGTGTGATCGCGGGCCTGTTGCAGCAGGAAGAGGAGAGTTGGGCTCGGAAGAGCACTGAGTGCTAGAAAGCAGCTGATGAGCTGAGGTGAGTGTGCTTTAAAAGGAGTGTGGAGGGAAACTGAAGGGTTAAACAAAGTATTGATTAATTGATTAGAGGGAGTGAGTACTTGAGATAATTGGCAGGAACAAATAAAAGGGGTAACTGAAGAGGAGTGGCCAGAGTCTGAGTGGCTCAGGGGAGGAGTGGAGCTTTGAGGCTTTGGCAAGCAGAGGATGAGCTTGTCCCAGTGAGGAAAGGCCAGCTAGGTCCCTTTAATTAACTTTGGAGTAGGTTATGGAGGCAGCATTTAGGGCATTTGAAGGCTCCATATGCAGTATGTGGGAAATCAGGGACAGTACAATTGTCCCTGATGGCTACTCTGCAAAAGGTGCATCCAGCTGCAGCTCCTGACAAACCATGTTAGGGAGCTGGAGCTGGATGAACTTCGGATCATCTGGGAGGCAGCGGCAGAAAAAGACAGGAGTTTCAGGGAGATAGTCACCCCTAGGAGTCAGGAGACAGGTAGTTGGGTGACTGTCAGGAGAGGGAAGGGGAATAGACAGGAAGAGCAGAGCACCCCTGTGGCCATTCCCATCAACAATAAGTATATCATTTTGGATACAGTTGGTGGGGACGACCTACAAGGGACAAGTTGCAGTGGTTGTGTCTCTGGCACCGAGACTAGACGCTCAGCTCAGAAGGGAAGGAGGGAAAAGAGGAGAGCAGTAGTGATAGGGCATTTGATAGTTAGGGGGACAGATAGGAGTTTCTGTGGGAGAGATCGAGAATCCTGGATGGTCTGTTGCCTCCCTGGTGCCAGGGTCCGATATCTTAGATCGAGTTCTCGGTATTCTCAGGAGAGAGGGTGAGCAGCCAGGTGTCATGGTCCAGGTAGGGACCAATGACATGGATAGGAAGGAGGAGGGAGTCCTGCAAACAGAGTTTAGGGAGTTAGGTGCAAAGTTGAAGGACAGGACCTCCAGTGTTGCAATCTCAGGATTGCTACCAGTGCCACGTGCTAGTGAGGCTAGAAATAGGAAGATAATGCAGCTAAATACGGTATGTGGCTAACAAGATAGTGCAGGAGGGAGGGCTTCATGTTTCTGGACAACTGGGCTTTGTTCCAGGGAAGGTGGGACCTGTTCCGATGGGATGGTTTGCACCTGAACTGGAGGGGTCTAACGTCATTGTGGGTAGATTTGCTAGTGATGCTCTGGGGGGGGGGGGGTTTAAACTAGATTTGCAGGGGGAGGGAACCAGAGTGTTAGAACAGATAGTGAGGTGGAGGATGATAAAGGTCACGTGAGGACTGCATGTATAGACAGAGATCAGAGGTTTGTACATGATAGAAATGTTCTCAGGTGCATCTATTTCAATGCACGGAGTATTGTAGGTAAGGCAGATAAGCTTAGGGCATGGATTGGCACGTGGGATTACGACATTATTGCTATTAGTGATACTTAGTTGCAGGAGGGGCAGGGCTGGCAGCTTAATGTTCCGGGGTTCCGTTGTTTCAGACGTGATAGAGGCAGAGGGATGAAACAGGGAGGAGTGGCCTTACTAGTCTAGGAAAATATCACAGCTGTGCGTAGACAGAACATCCCGGAGGGTTTGTCTACAGAGGCCATATGGGTGGAACTGTGGAATGGGAAAGGTGTGACCACACTAATAGGGTTGTATTATAGACCGCCCAATAGTCAGTGAGAATTGGAGGAGCAAGTCTGTAGAGAGATTGCAGACTGATGTAAGAAACAGAAAGTTGTAATAGTAGGGGATTTTAACTTTCCGCATATTGATTGGGACTCCCACACTGTGGAAAAGGCTATGTGGCTTGGAGTTTGTCAAATGTGTTCAGGAAAGTTTTTTAAAAAGTTGTAAGTTTTCTAAATCAATATATAGAGGTGTCTACGAGAGAGGATGCAATACTTGATCTCCTATTAGTGAACCAGACAGGTCAGGTGACAGAAGTATGTGTAGGCGAGCATTCTGGGTCCATAATGTCATTAGTTTCAAGTTAATTATGGATAAGGATAGGTCTAGTCCTCAAGTTGAAGTTCTAAATTGGAGAAGGGCCAATTTTGTGGAAATGAGAAAGGATCTAGGAAGAGTGGATTGGGCTAAGTCGTTTTCTTGCAAGGATGTGTTCAGTAAATGGAAGGCCTTCAAAGGCGAAATTTTGAGAGTGCAGAGTTTGCATGTTCCTGCCAGGATTAAAGGCAAAGTGAACAGGCATAGGGAACCTTGGTTTTCAAGGGATATTGGTAATCTGGTTAAGAAAAAGAGAGAGGTGTATAGCAGGTATGGGTAACAAGGAACAAATGAGGTACTTGAAGAGTATAGAAAATACTAAAGAAGGAAATCAGGAAGGCAAAAAGAAGACATGAAGTGGCTTTGGAAGATAATGTGAAGGTAAACCCGAGGGGTTTCTGCAAGTATATTAAGAGTAAAAGGATAGTAAGCGTCAAAATTGGTCCCCAAGAAGATCGGCGTGGTCGTCTACGTGTGGAGCCTCATGAGATGCAGGAGATCTTAAACAGTTTTTTTGCAACAGTATTTACTCAGGAAACTGGCATAGTGTACATAGAAGGAAGGGAAACAAGCAGTAGTGTCATGGAACATACAGAGATTGCTGCCTTACAACGAATAAAGGTAAATCCCCCGGGCCTGACATGATATTTCCTCGGACCTTGAGAGAGACTGGTGTAGAAATTGCAGGGAACCTGGCAGAAATATTTAAAATGTCCTCAGCCACAGGTGCGGTGCCAGAGGATTGGAGGGTAGCTCATGTTCTGTTGTTTAAAAGAGTTTCTAAAAGTAAACCAGGTAATTACAGACTAGTGAGCCTGACATCAGTAGTAGGTAAATTATTGGAAGGTGTTCTGAGAGATCGGATATACAAGTATTTGGACAGCCAAGGGCTGATTAAAGATGGTCAGCATAGCTTTGTGCATGTAGATCATGTTTAATGAATCTTGCGGAGTTTTTTGAGGCGGTTACTAAGAAAGCATATGAAGGAAAGGCTGTGGATGTTGTATACATGGACTTTAGTAAGGCATTTGACAAGGTCCCAAATGGGAGGTTAGTTCAGAAGGTTCAGACACTAGGTATCCATGGAGAGGTTGTAAACTGGATTCGAAATTGGCTGTGTGGGAGAAGACAGAGAGTGGTAGTGGATGATTGCTTCTCAGACTGGAGGCCTTTGACTAGTGGTGTGCTTCAGGGATATGTGCTGGGACCATTGTTGTTTGTTGTCTATATCAATGATCTAGATGATAATGTGGTAATGAACAGATTAGGACTTTATTCCTTGGAGCGTAGAAGAATGAGGAGAGACTTGATAGAAGTTTACAAAATTCTGAGGGGTATAGACAGAGTAAATGTGAGTAGGCTCTTCCCACTTAGATTAAGAGAGATAAATACGAGTGGACATAGCTTTAAGTGGAAAGGTTTAGGGGGAACCGCTCAGAGAGTGGTAGGAGTGTGGAACAAGCTGCCATTTGACATGTTAAATGCGGGCTTACTCTTAAGTCTCAAGAATAAATTGGATAGATAGATGGATGGGAGAGATCTGGAGGATTATGGACTGGGTGCAGGTCAATGGGACTTGCGCAACAAAGTTTTGGCACAGACTCGAAGGTACGAATGGCCTGTTTTCTGTACATCGGTCGGAAGATGTAGAACGTTTGTGATAGAGTTGTAAAACTGCAAGGCTAAAAAGACCCTGATGGGAATTAGTAACGGTAGCCAGTACGTGGTCTGAAAATTGCCGTGGGAGAAAGAAAAGGCATGTCTAAAAGTCAGTATTACATTAGTCATGGGGGAATCCAATATGCAAATAGATTTGGAAAATCAAGTTGATGCTGGATCTTATGTGTGCGAATTTGTGGAATTCCTCCTGGATTGTTTTATTTTGTACCAGCTTGTGGTTGAGCCCACGGGGTGGGGGGAGGAGGTGTTGTCAGCAGTTTTGGACTGAGTGTTGTAATGAACTGGATATGATTAGGAACCTTAAGCATAGGAACTTTTTGGAAATGCTGACCATACCCCAGAGTTTTGAAAGAGGTGGCTGAAGAGATTGTGGAGGCAATACCTATGATAACAAGGTTCTGGAATGGTTCTGGTATACTGGAAAATTGCAAAGGTCACTCCACTCTGCAAGAAGGGAGAGAGGCAGAAGAAAGGAAATTATAGACAAGTTAGTCTGACAGCGGTTGGGAAGATGTTGGAGTCAATTGTTAAGGATGTGGTTTTGGGTTACTGAAAGGCACATGTTAAAATAGGCATGATTTCCTCAAGGGAAAATATTTCCTGACAAATCTGTTGGAATTTTTTGAAGAAATAACAAGCAGGATAGGCAAAGGAGAATTGCTTGATGTTATGTACTTGGAGTTTTAGAAGGTCTTTCACAAGGTGCCACACATGAGGCTGTTTAACAAGCTAAGAGCCTATGATATTACAGGAAAGATTCTAGCGTGCTGAAGCTGTGGCTGATTGGCAGGAGTCAAAGAGTGGGAAGAAAGGGAGCCTTTTCTGGTAGGCTGCTGGTGACTAGTGGTGTTCCACAGGGGTGTGTATTGGGACCAATTCTTTTTATGTTATATGTCAGTGATATGGAGAATAGAACTGATGGCTTTTTTGCAAAGTTTGCAGACAATATGAAGATAGGTGGAGGGGCAGGCAGATTAGGAAGTAGAGAGGCTATAGAAGGACAGACAGATTAGGAGAATGGGCAAAGAACTGGCAGATAGAATACAGTGTTGGGAAATATATGGTCATCCACTTGGGTAGGAAAAGTGAAACGGTTGACTATTTTCTAAATGGAGAGAACATAAAATAAAACCGAAGTACAAAGGGACTTGGGAGTCCCTAAAGGTTAATCTGCAGGTTGAGTCTGTGATGAGGAAGGCAAATGCGATGTTAGCATTCATTTCAAGAGGTCTAGTATATGAAGGGATGGATGTAATGTTGAAACTTTATAAAGCACTAATGAGTCTTCACTTGGAGCATTGTGAGCAGTCTTAGGCTCTTTATATTAGAAAGGATGTGCTGAAATGGAGAGTGTTCAAAGGAGGTTCATGAAAATGACTCCAGGATTGAATAACTTGTCATACGAAGAGTGTTTGATGGTTCTGGGCCTGTGTTCAGTAGAATTTACAACAATGAGGGTTTACCTAATTGAAGCCTATTGAATGATAGAGTGGATGTGGAGAGTTTGTTTCCCATGGTGGGAGAGTCTAAGATCAAAGCACTCAGCCTCAGAATAGAGGGGTGTCCTTTTATAAAGGAGATGAGGTAGAATTTCTTTAGCCAGGGATTAGTGAATCTGTGGAATTCATTGCTACAGTCAGCTATGGAGGCCAAGTTAGTAATATTTAAGGTAGAGGTTGATAGCTTCTTGATTGGTCAGAGAATGAAGAGATATGGGGGGGTGGGGGAAGGCAGTAGATCAGGGCTGAGAGGAAAATGGATGTCATATTGAAATAGCAGAGCAGACTTGATGGACCAAATGGCCTAATTCTGCTCCTATATCTTACAAGCTTATAAGATGATAGAATTCAGCCTGCAACAAGAGAGAGGCTATGGTCAGATGTATCAATATTGCAGTGGAGTAAAGGGAATTACAGAGGCATAAGCGAGGGGTTGGCCAAAGCTGACTGGAAGGGGACACTAGCAGGGATGATGGCAGAGCAGCAATGGCTGGAGTTTCTGGGAGCAATTCAGAAGGCGCAGGATCACTACATTCTGAAGAAGAAGCAGTTGTTTTCTAAAGGCAGCTGTGTCTGACAATGGAAGCCAAAGCCAACATTAAAGCAAAAGAGAGGGCATATAATAAGAACAAAAATGAATGAGAAGTTAGAGGATTTGGAAGTTTTTTAAAAAAAGCAAACAGAAGGCAAGTAAAAAACCAGAAGGAGGTGAAGAGATGAAATACAAAGGCAAGCTAGACAATAATACCAAAAAACTTTCAGATATATAAAAAGTAAAAGAGAGACAAGAGTAGACCATTGGAAAATGATAGTGGGGAGATAGTAACAGGGTACAAGGAGATGGCAGATGAACTGAATAAGTATTTTGCATCAGCCTTCACTGTGGAAGACACTGAGAGTATGCTGGACATTCGAGATGTCAAGGGACCGCAATGAGTACAGTTGCTATTACTAGGGAGAAGGTGTTTGGGTAAGTGGATAAGTCACCTGCACCAAGCGTACTGCACACCAGCGTTATAAATAAGGTAGCTGAAAAGATTGTGAAGACATTAGTAATGCTCGTTTAAGAGTCATGACATTCTAGAATGGTTCTGGAGGACTGGCAAATTGCAAATGTCATTCCACTCTTCAAGAAGGTTGGGAGGCTGAAGGAAGGAAATTATGGGCCACATAGTTTGACCTCAGTGGTTGAGAAGATGTTGGAATCAATTGTTGAGAATGTGGTTTTGGGATACATGGAGGCTCATGATAAAATAGGCCAAAGTCAGCATAGTTTCCTTATGGGAAAATTTGTCTGACCATTTATTGGAACTCTGAAGAAATAACACGACAGGATGTTGTGTACTTGGATATTCAGAAGGCATTTGGCAAGTTTCCACACATGAGGCTGCTAAACAGGATGAGAACTCAGGGCATTGCAGAAATGACACTAGCATGGGGAGAGGATTGGCTGAGTGGCAGGAGGCAAAGAGTGGAAACAAAGAGTTGCTTTTCCGGTTGGCTACAGGTGATTAGTGGTTTTCCACAGGAGAGTGTATTGGGACCACTTCTTCTGATGTTGTATGCTAATGATTTGGATGACAAAATTAATGGCTTTGTGGCCAAGTTTATGGATGATACGAAGATAGTTGGAGAGGCTGGCAGTGTTGTGGAAGCAGAATGGCTGCAGAAGGACTTAAACTGATTAGGAGATTGGGCAAATTAGTGGCAGGTGGAATATAATGTTGGAAAGTGTATGATCATGCACTTTGGTAGAGGGAATAAAAGCATAGACCTGTTTACTAAATGGGGAGAAAATACAAAAATCTGAGTTGCAAAGGGGTATAGGAGTCCTCTTGCAGGATTTCCTAAAGGTTAATTTGCAGTTGAATCAGTGGTGAGGAAAGCAAATGCAATATTAGCATTCATTTCAAGAGGATTGGAATATAAAAGCAAGGATGTAATGTTGAGACTTTGTAAAGCACTGGTGAGGCCTCACTTGGAGTATTGTGAGCAGTTTTGGGACCCTTATTTAAGAAAGGATGTGCTGACGTTGGAGGGGGTTCAGAAGAGGTTCACGAGAATGATTCCTGGAAAGAAAGGGTTACCATATGATCAGTGTTTGATGGCCCTGGACCTATATTCACTGATGGAGTCTAGAAGAGTGAGGGGGCATCTCACCGAAACCCATCCAAATTGAAAGGCCTAGACAGAGTGGATGTGAAGAGGATATTTCCTTTGGTGTGGGAGCCTAGGACCAGAAGATACAGCCTTGGAGTAGAGGGATGTCCATTTAGAACAGAGACAAGGAGGAATTTCTTTAGCCAGAGGGCAGTGAGCTGTTGAATTTGTTGCCACCGGCGGCTGGGGATACCAGGTGAAAACAGAAAGGGTGATAATTTCTTGATTAGTCAGGACATGAAAGGTTACGAGGAGAAGGCACAAGAATGGGATTCGTAAGGGAAATGGATCAACCATGATGAAATAGCAGAGCAGACTCAATGGGCTGAATGGCCTAATTCTGCTACTATGTCTAATGGTCTAATGGGCTGAAAGGAGGGAGAGAGAAAACAGGGAATTATAAACCGTTTAGCCTGATGTCAGTGGTGGGAAAGATGCTGAAGTCCGAGTCAGCCTGGATTTATGAAGGGAAAATCAATGCTTGACTAATCTTCTGGAGTTTTTTGAGGATGCAACTATGAAAATGGACAAGGAAGAGCCAGTGGATGTAGTGTACCTGGACTTCCAGAAAGCTTTTGATAAAGTCCCACATAGGAGATTAGTGGGCAAAATTAGGGCACATGGTATTGGGGCAGAGTACTGACATGGATTAAAAATTGGCTGGGTGACAGGAAACAAAGAGTAGTGATTAACGGGTCCCTTTTGGAATGGCAGGCTGTGACCAGTGGGGTACCTCAAGGTTCGGTGCTGGGACCGCAGCTGTTTACAGTATACATTAATGATTTAGATGAAGAGATTAAAAGTAGCATTAGCAAATTTGCTGATGACACAAAGCTGGATGGCAGTGTGAAATGTCAGGAGGATGTTATGAGAATGCAGGGTGACTTGGACAGGTTGGGTGAATGGGCAAATATATGGCAGATGCAGTTAATGTGGATAAATGTGAGGTTATCCACTTTGGTGGCAAGAACAGGAAAGCAGATTACTATCTAAATGGAGTCAAGTTAGGAAAAGGGGAAGTACAACGAGATCTAGGTGTTCTTGTATATCAGTCAATGAAAGCAAGCATGCAGATACAGCAGGCAGTGAAGAAAACTAATGGCATGCTGGCTTTTATAACAAGAGGAATTGAGTATAGGAGTAAAGAGGTCCTTCTGCAGCCGTCCAGGGCCCTGGCGAGACCCCACCTGGAGTAGTGTGTGCAGTTTTGGTCTCCAAATTTGAGAAAGGACATTCTTGCTATTGAGGGACTGGGCTTGTATACACTGGAATTTAGAAGGATGAGAGGGGATCTGATTGAAACATATAAGATTATTAAGGGATTGGACACACTGGAGGCAGGAAGTATGTTCCTGCTGATGGGTGAGTCCAGAACTAGAGGCCACAGTTTAAGAATAAGGGGTAGGCCATTTAGAACAGAGATGTGGAAAAACTTTTTCACCCAGAGAGTGGTGGATATGTGCAATGCTCTGCCCCAGAAGGCAGTGGAGGAGAAGTTTCTGGATGCATTCAAGAGAGAGTTAGATAGAGCTCTTATAGATAGTGGGGTCAAGGGATATGGGGAGAGGGCAAGAACGGGGTACTGATTGTATATGATCAGCCATGCTCACAGTGAATGGCGGTGCTGGCTAGAAGGCCCAAATGGCCTACTCCCGCACCTACTGTCTATTGTTTTATTTCAAATGTATCATTATAAAGGATGGTGCTCACTTATTAGGAAGTAAATTCCTCAGTTATTCAGGAAATATAACCCAGACCCGAGATCTTCAATGATGTACAGTTTCCATCCCTACAGGCATCAGCAAAGCATATAGAAACCAGAAAGTAAGCTTGGATGAGTTTACTTGCTGTCGGTGATTACCTAATTGTTTCTTCACCACAATGTGTTTAAAGCATTTTTTCTACTTGTGATGAAAGCATTTTTCAGTGATGTTTCAAGATTCGTTTAAAGTTTTTTTTTAACTTTTAAAGTTTTTTTTAATGAAGTCTACCATTTGCACAAAGACACTGTGCTTGAATCTTGCTGCTTGTACTGCAATGTTCTCTTGCTCATGAATATAGTATCATCCTGTTTCTTGGCTTATTTTCAACAATACAAAAGCTTACAATATCTATGTAGCCTTTACTTGAAGAAAGATTCTGGCCATGCACTTTGTTTAAAAAAAATGTGAGCAAGAATTAAAAATGAGGCCAATAAGTATATACACCAAACAGGAGGAAATCTGCAGATGTTGGAAATTCAAACAACACACACAAAATGCTGGTGTTCCCACCTCCCACGGGATCCCACTACCAAGCATATCTTTCCCTCCCCCCCCTTTCTGCTTTCCGCAGGGATCGCTCCCTACATGACTCCCTTGTCCACTCGACCCCCCATCCCTTCCCACTGACATCCCTCCTGGCACTTATCCTTGTAAGTGGAACAAGTGCTACACCTGCCCTTACACTTCCTCCCTCACCACCATTCAGGGCCCCAGACAGTCCTTCCAGGTGAGGCGACACTTCACCTGTGAGTCGGTTGGTGTGGTATACTGCGTCCGGTGCTCCCGGTGTGGCCTTTTGTATATTGGTGAGACCCGACACAGACTGGGAAACCACTTCGCTGAACACCTACACTCTGTCCGCCAGAGAAAGCAGGATCTCCCAGTGGCCACACATTTTAATTCCACATCCCATTCCCATTCTGATATGTCTATCCATGGCTTCCTCTACTGTCAAGATGAAGCCACACTCAGGTTGGAGGAACAACACCTTATATACCGGCTGGGTAGCCTCCAACCTGATGGCATGAACATTGACTTCTCTAACTTCTGTTAATGCCCCTCCTCCCCTTCTTACCCCATCCCTGACAATATTTAGTTGTTTGTTTTTTTTCTCTCTCTGCCCATCACTCTGCCTGTCTCCATCTCCCTCTGGTGCTCCCCCCTCCTCCTTTCTTTCTCCAGAGGCATCCTGTCCCATGACCCTTTCCCTTTTCCAGCTCTCTATCCCTTTTGCCAATCACCTTTCCGGCTCTCAGCTTCACCCCACCCACTCCGGTCTTCTCCTATCATTTCGCATTTCCTCTCCCCCTCCTACTTTCAAATCTCTTACTAACTTTCCTTTCAGTTAGTCCTGACGAAGGGTCTCGGCCTGAAATGTCGACGGTGCTTCTCCCTAGAGATGCTGCCTGGTCTGCTGTGTCCCACCAGCATTTTGTGTGTGAAGTACATACACCAGTGTAGTACGAGCTAAGGAATGATCAATTTTGATTTGTCATCATTTAGTCAGGGCAGCAATGAATGTTTCCAAATCTTACTCTACTTGTGAATAGAGAGATCGATGGAATAGTCTATTTATACTGTACATAATAAATATATAAAATAGTTAATTGCCTAGTTACTGTTCCAAAGAAGCGAATAGAGGTATTGGGTAGTTCAGATTGCCAAACATGGATACAATAGGGCCTTTTAAGAGGCTCCTGGATAGGTACATGGAGCTTAGAAAAATAGAGGGCTATGGGTACCCCTAGGTAATTTCTAAAGTAGGGACATGTTTGGCACAGCATTGTGGGCCGAAAGGCCTGTATTGTGCTGTAGGTTGTCTATGTTTCTAAATCTTCCGATGAGCAAGAAGAGGTTGAGGACAAGATGAGAAGTGACTAGAACCTGGTCTGGACACATCAGCAGAAACCAGGAAATGAAGTTTGTAATTGCATTAGTGTTTCAGTGAAATTGCATCAGTATGAATTTCCAAATCTCCACAGCCTGTGTTTCAATTGACTCCAGCTCCCAGTCACCCCTGTTTCACCTCCAATTTACTTAACATTTAACAAAGAAAAAGTCCTGAAAATTAGAAGTCTGAAACAAAGGGGGCAACTTCAGTACCACAGCCTCTCAGCTCCTATCACCTGGGTTTGCCCCTGCCCTCCGGTGCTGTCTGTTTCAAGACCATAATTTATATAAGCAGAAACAAGCCTTCAGTTCATTGATTCTGCTACACCGTTCAATTATGGAGGATTTTTCAACCCCATTCTTCTGCCTTTCACTCCTTACTAATCAAGAATCTATCAATCTCTGTCTTCAATCCATCTATTGACTTGGCCTACACAGCCCTCTTTTTCTTTAGAGATGCAGCACAGTAACAGGCCTTTCTGACCCAGTGAGCCCTCACTGCCCAAATGCACCCATGTCACCAACTGTCCTATTAAGCTGTATGTTTTTAGAACATGTATGGAAACTGGAACACTGGTAGGAAACCCCCACCCCCACCCCCTGCCATGGTTATGGGGAAAACTTTCAAACTTCTTACAGACAGTAGCAGGGTTGAACCTGGTCATTGGTGCTTCAATGATGTTATGCTAACCGCTACACCACCATGCAGCCATCTGCGGCAATGAACTCCATTGATTCACCACCATCTACCTGAAGAAATTTCTTCCCATCTCAGGCATCCTTTTGTTCTGAGGCTGTGCCCTCAGATCCTGGACCCTCCTGAAACTGGAAACATCCTCTTGACATCCACTCCAGTGTCCAGTAGATCTCAATGAGAATCCCCCGTCATCCTTCTAAACTCCATCATGCACGGGCCCAGAGACTTCAAACGCTCCTCCTATGTCAAGCCAATAAGGTGTCTGCACTTTCTTGCTTTGTTTCTCAGGTGCTCCAATTCCCTCTCACATTCTGAAGACCTGAAGTCTGGCAGATGAATTGGCTACTTTTCAGAAGGCAGGGACTAAGTTTTTGCACAGTCCTTTTCTCTCTGACAGATAATTTAAATTCCATGTGCTGTCTGTACGTGCATACGAGCATGTACAACAAACTTTAATTGATCTGAGATCAATGACCTTATGAAGGTAAGTGTGTGGCTGGTGGTTGATGTGGACTCAATGACCTGCAGACATTGTATTTTGCTGTGTTCTATGACTCATGGACTACAAAAGATGAAGTGCGTAACTACGTGCAAATTGAGTTCTGCAGAAGTTCAAACGACTAATCATTAGACACTGATGTAATTATCACAACACAGAAACTGTCTCGTTCAGAGTGACTCCTTTCAACTATATCAGGTCATGAAGATTTAGAGTTGTAGATGGTCTAGGTCAACCAGGAACTAACTTGCATATTCCTTTACTTCTTGTGTGGCAGCGGGAACGACATAGATTTCAGAATTAGGTTTAATATCACTGGCATATGTTGTGAAATTTGTTAATTTAGTGGCAGCAGTACAATGCAATGCATGACAATATAGAAAAAGATTGTGAATTACACTAAGCATGTACATTAAATAGTTAACTTAAATAAGTAGTACAAAAACAGTAATAAAAAGTAGTGAGGTTCGTGTTTATGGATTCAATATTCTTTCCAAAATTGGATGGTAGAGGGGAAGAACTGTTCCTGAACCTCTGAGAGTGTGCCTGCAAGCTTCTGTACCTCCTTCCTGATGGTAACAATGAGAAAAGGGCATGTCCTGGCACTGCTCCTTGAAAGTGTCCTGGATATTATGGAGGCTGGTACCTACGATGGAACTGACTGATTTTACAACTCTCTGCTGCTTACTTTGGTCCTGACTAATGAAGGCAACTCATCAAATTCCCTTTTGAAGGATATATGGACAAAGATCCCAGGATCCAGTGTTTGTCCACACTGCTAGGAATACTGCTGCTAACCCCGTATTCTGCCTTCAAATTCGACATTCTAAAGTGTACTTCCACACTTTTACAGGTTGAACTCCACCCGTCCCTTCTCTACCCAGCTCTTAATCCTGCTACATCCCATTGCAAATTACAACTACTTACACTAACCACAACACCACCAACCTTCGTATCATCTGCAAACTTACTAACTCACCCTTCCACTTCTTCAGCCTGCTCCATTCCTGGCCGGCAGTGCTCTCCATGTGCTGCCTGCATGTTCCCTCTGTGACTCAGTACATACAGCCGCACCCTGGAAACTGCCAGTCAGCAAAACCCCTTCAGGCATCTCCTCACACTGAAAGTGCATCTTTCACTGAGTTGGTTACCTTCCAGCAGTGCTTGAAGTCTATTTCCATGTGGGCTCTGGGAACAGCCTGTAGATCAGAGAGACATCTGTTACACAGCTTCTCCAGATAAACTTCAGCAAAGACCCTTGACTGCTTCCTTTGCGAAAGCAAACTTTACTCTTGAAAGCCCTAATGAAGCCAATGTCAAGAAACCTTAGAGAGCAGAATGGGTGCATGGTCAATCTGCAGCCTCACATTTCTTTTCATCGTTCACCTTCCTTTAGCACTCCAACACTTGAATATTCAGAGACATGAATATTCCAGACCTTCTCTACAAGTTGTATTTCCCACCCTGGCTGCAGGCATCCTGTGGTGAACACCATCCTGTAGCTGGGGCTAAAGTTGGGTTCTTCAATCTTCAATGGACAGCAGCTGACCTTGAAACTTTGAGTTCCTTGTTATTTACACCTTACTGTTGGAAGGAGGATGCTGTACAAAAATAGGCTGCTCATCCAAAGCACTTCCCCTGCTTGTGGGGAGTTCTGGAGAGAGATGAGATAAGATAAAGAGCATTTTTGAAATGGACAATAAGACATAGGACCATAAAACATGGGAGCTGGATTAGGCCATTCAGCCTATTGAATCAGCTCCACCATTCGATTGTGCTGATTTAACTTCTCCCTCAACCCCATTCTGTGTTGTCTTTACTAACCTATCAACCTCTTCTTTAACTGTGCCTAATGACATGGCCTCCACAGCCATCTGTGGCAATGAATTCCACAGATTCACCACCCTGGCTAAAAGACATCCTCACCTCAAAGAGGCAAGCGCTTCACAAAGTTGTCTTTCCCGCAGAACAGATTACAGCTGGAGAATATAGTCATTCACCTTTAATAATACACCAGTGACCACTTCATTGAGTACAATGTATACCTGTTCGTTAATGCAAATACTGAATCAGCCAATCATGTGGCAGTAACTCAATGCGCAAAAGCATGCAGACTTGGACAAGAGGTTCAGTTGCTGTTCAGACCAAACCTCAGAATGGGGAAGCAATGTGATCTTAGTGACATTGACCTTGGAATGATTGTTGATGCCAGGCTGGGTGGCTTGAGTATCTCAGAATGCTGAGAATTTTCATGCACAACTGTCTCTAGAGCTTGCAGAGACTGGTGCGCAAAACAAAAAACATCCAGTGAGCGGCAGGTCTGTGGGTGAAAATGCCTTGTTAATGAGGAAGGTGAGAAGGGAAAGGCCAGACTATCTCACACTGACAGGAAGGCAACTGAAAT